>NC_135307.1:37378007-37678007 GCF_048772815.1 Callospermophilus lateralis | reverse complement strand
ATTGGTTCCTACACAAAAAATTGCTGATGCTTATTAGTAATCAAAGAAAATACCTATATTTATACATTTTTAAATGATATATCTTAGCATAGCAAGATGGAATTTCACCATTTTGGTGGAAATTAAAAACTGAACAATAGGACATGGAGTAACAGGAAGTCTCAACTTGAAACTGCGTAGAAAAAGGAAGTTGACACATGCATTCCCTTGATCCAACAATTATATCCCTGGCAACAGACCTTAGAGAAACTCTTACACATGTGTATTAGAAGAGAGATGTATGAATGAATATGTATTTCAGCATTTTCAAAAATCAAAAGTAGAAACAGCGGAAAGGATAAAGTGTGGTATATTCCCCAAAGGAGTTATAAAGCAATAACAAATGAAACAATGAAGATAAATTACAGCAATCACTAGGCTATAATAGAATCTTGAAAATACAATACCGAGTGAAAGAGTCAAATCACAAAAGAGCACATAAATTATGATTCCATATAAATAAAGTATGTGGGACTGGGTTGTAGCTCAGTGGTAGAGTCCTTGCCTAGAATACACACAGCCCTTGGTTCTTGCCCCAGCACTGATAAACTAAAAAATGAATCAATACTGCATAAAACAGACAACACTAAAGACTATGTGCGAGTATGTGCCTGCCACAGTCTGGTACGGGGCTTGCACTGGGCCAAATAACCATATCTACTAGCACAGCTCAGGAAAACCAAAACATCTGGATGTGTCAGATGAGGGCTGCCAGAACAGAAGCTGCAGGACATTTTCAGTCTTCCATGACCACTCAAAAAAAAAAAAAGACAGTAATAACTCAGGAAAGAATTTGAAGTTCAAAGGAATTCAAGCTCTGGAAGGGAAACAGGAGGCTATGACCTAAGAAACAAAAGCCATACAGTTTTAGAAAGTCCTCAGTATTAAATCACATTTTCTCCAAATCCTCCAATTATTCCTCATAAATACCAAATCTTTAGTATTCTGAATTCAACTCAACAAAACAGAATTCTTCTCCCTCCCGCTCTACACTTTTTCACTCCTATTTTTTCAAATATTGTTCCCTTTCTAAAACTCCTTGTGCTGCATCTCACCACATCCAACTCCTGCTGGACACTCAAGGTACAACAGACCTTAGAGAAATAGACTTCCCTGAAATGATGCTCTTTATGAAACGCCCCCTAATCCTCCTAGTTAAAAGGAAGCTCTGAACTCTCAAAGCAGGAAGTAGCTTTATTATGATACAGAATGCTTTCACTCTTACTACTTAAAAATCTGCGTTGGTGGAACCTATAGTCCAAGGAGAAAGTCAGGTAGAGTTCCAGGAGTTCTATTCACACAATCTCCTGCTTTGCCTCCTGGCAGATGTAGCAAAGACTTGATTAACAGATATGGTGACTGACATACCCCGTGCAAGAGAATAAAAGGTTAGCCCAGACTACTCTTTGAAGAGGTTCCCCAATGAGAACACGCAGATGTGGGAGTGCTAAGGTGTAGGACTGCCCAACTAAGACCTAATGTCATGGCCACCCCAGATCTCTCACACCTGATTGAAAATTGCATGTATCAGCCTATCAACTTGGGACTGCTAAAAACTAATTATGTCCCCCTATAATTTTTATGAAGTCCCAACCCCAGTGTAATGGTACCAGAAAGAGGGGCATATGGGAGGCAGTTTAGCTTAGATGAGAACATGAGGACTCCCCTTAGTTGGATTAGTGTCCTGATTAACACACATACCCCAAAACTTCCTTTCTCTACCATGTGAGGATAAAACAACAAGATGGGGTCACTTCCCCAGAACTGAATCTGGGAACACCTTGATCTTGGATGTCTAGCCTTCAGAACTGAGAAATCAATGTCTGTTGCTTAATCACACAGTCTATGGTATTCTGTTACAACCACCCAGACAGACTAAGATAATGACTTTAAGAGGATCACACACTAATGGAACAACCTGGACATCAAAGAGAAGCAGCAGTGAGATCTAACAGAAAATTACATAAAATGAGCAAAGGCAGAAGCTGCAGAAATATGAATTGAGGTCATCAAGGAACAGAGAGCACTGGCACTCTTCTCAGGAGAGGTGAATAGACTTCACCTGTTTCTATTAACAGTTATCTGATTCTTAGGTAAATGCTAATAAATGCAGAGAAGTCAGTTTCTTTTGCAACTCAAAACATACTAGACATGAAAGCTGCACAAGAATGAACACTGAAAAGTGGACATCACCTTATGTCTCTCCACCTCCTTCATGTACAGGAACCCGTAGCTTTTATTATTTAGCACAAAAACTATCCAGGCTGAAGTCAAGAATGGAATGAAATTTTCATAGCTTAACCCAAGAATTACAACATTGCCTTGAAATTCCAATTTTGTTTAATCAGAAAGCCTGCTAACAGAGGGAAAGGGGAGTATAAGTGTGGCAAAGGTGGGCTATTCATTTATAATCTTCAATCTCATCCTACGCTCTCTTTCTGTAGCGACCAACAGCTATCTGAATACTCTGCAGTCTAGCTCTCAGGAGTTTGATTGGCTCAATGAGTGGGATGAGGCTCATGAGTCAGGAGTAGTTAGGGCATAGATAGCCCATGGGGCGGGGTGTGTGTGTAGTAAAAGACAACAACCTGGCCTTTGGCAGGGTACAATCAGCCCTCCACATCAGCAGATTCAGCATACTCCAATTCGACCAACCTCAGAAAATATTTCCAGGCAAAAAAACTGCATCTACCATCTACACTGAACATGCGAGCAGCTTTGTCTTGGTATTATTCCCTAAACAATACAGTATAACAAATATGTTCATAGCATTTACTTTTTCATAGCTATACCTACTATTAGATATAAGTAATCTCAAGATGACTTAACCAATGGGAAGATGCCCACAGATTACATACAAACACCACACCATGCCATTTTACATAGGGGGCTTGAACAAACTCAGATTCTGGTATATACACAAGGTCCTGGAACCAATCTCCTGTGGATTAAAAAAGGGACTGCTGATTATTTTTCATCAATTTGAGCTCTTTCTCAAATAAAAGATAAGCACATTCATCTCTCCCTCTCATCATAATTGTGAGTTTGTACACATCTGCTCATAAGGTTAAAAACATTAAAAAACATTACAAGTGTCACG
This sequence comes from Callospermophilus lateralis, assembly GCF_048772815.1. Taxonomy (NCBI): domain Eukaryota; kingdom Metazoa; phylum Chordata; class Mammalia; order Rodentia; family Sciuridae; genus Callospermophilus; species Callospermophilus lateralis. The sequence goes on along the minus strand of NC_135307.1, from coordinate 37,674,868 downwards.
GTATTAGGACCAGTTATTGCCAAGTTGCATTTAATCCAAGCACTGCCTCTGTGGTGGCCACAGGCCATTTGGTTATAACCAAATTCTCTTTGGAATTTTTCAAGCAGCCAGGGTGTGTAGAAGATTTGGTGGAACATAATATTTAATCAAACTAATCTTTGAATATTAAATTGCCTCAAAGTTATAGTCAAAAGTGTATTACTTTCACTTCTGTCATTTACCTGCTGCAAAACCAACTGAAAAATACATTACTGAACTTCAATTTTATTTTCAGCTTTGGTTAAACTCATAGGTCATTTGTTTCAATAGCAACTGATGTTTCAATAGCAACTGAAAAATTTTAAGTAAAAAAAAATATTGAAATAAGTGGTTCTTGGGAATGCAAAGCTTGCATTATGAATTACCTTTTTTAAAAATGATAACATTAGTTATATTTTCATATAAATTGCCACAAAATTTAAGTGAAACTTATGCTTATTTAGTATCTTATAACATGAAATTCACTTTTTCCTTTATCTGTTCACTATAAGTCAATGTTTTTCACTTATAGCCTTTAGATTATAAATTTGTTATCAGAACTCTATTTAGACAATGTCTGGGAAAGTTGATTTTTTTGTTAAAGTTTTATTAAAATCTTATTATTTTAATAAAAATTTATTAAAATATTTTAATAAAAATTCAAGTCAATTTTATTTCTGTGTATCAGCAATGAAGACTTGGAGTTGAAATGTAAAGCACAATACCACTTACATAGAACCAAGAAAAAGAAAAATATGAACCTGAAAAGATCAGTATAATATACAAATTTCTGGAAAAATAAATGAAGAGAATGTAAATAAATGGTAAATTCACCTATGATCATAGATAAAATATATTAAATATAAATCATAACAATCCTAGTAAGTTGTTTCACAAATACCAGAAGAAAATGTTCTAAAGTCCTGATCACTATGAAAAGCAGTAAAATTCTCATATATTTGATATTTTTTGATGTTTTATTCTTTTTAGATATACATGTCAGTAGAGTTTATTTTGACATATAATGCAGTATAACTTATTAGGATCGCATTCTTGTGGTTGTACTTTATATGGAGTTACACTGGTTTTGTATTCATATACAAACATACGAAAATTAGGGCAGAAATACTGCATCATCTTTCCTTTTCCCCCTCCCTCCCTTCCCTTCCTTCTCCTTTGCCTAGTCCACTGAACTTCTATTATTCCCCTCCCCAACCTCTATCATGAGTTAGCATCCACATATCAGAACATTCAGCATTTGGTTTTCTGGGATTGGCTTATTCCACTTAGCATGATAGTCTCCATTTCCATCCATTTGCAGACAAATGCCATAATTTCATTCTTCTTTATGGCTGAGTAAGATTCCATTGGCTTACCTACTTTTAACCTACTACGATTTCACTGAAATAGCTCTAACTTAGTTAATATACAAGAATAGAAAGATACACTTAGGATCACATAGATAAGAGTTCAACCTCTGAGGCAGCAATATGAATACCTTGGACCCTCTCATCCTTGATGCAACCATTCAAGTGCTGAAAATGCTGTCAAAAAAAATCATCATTATCTTTGGGAAGGGCACACAGTCAATGGCAAACAACTATTCAAGAAAAGCTAGTAAGTCCTGGTAAGAATGTTAAGAGCCTGAAGCATTTGAGCTATGAGATCCTCACATCTCACTTCCCCCAGGCCAGGCTCAATATGACAGCAGCTCTGGGGTAGGCATCCACACAAAGGCAACTAGGGTGGCTCCCTACCCAGCTGCCAAGAGAGGACAAATGGAAACAGACATTTATGGAAGAATAAAGTCAGGATACATACTCTTCTCTGGTGTATATGGAACATCCTTCAGGGCAGCCCACATGCTAGACGACAAGCAAGGTAGATTTTAGTACAGGAGAAGATCAAGAGAGTTGTAGAGAAAACAACTGTGACTTCACTGAGCCGCTGAACCAACCCTAGCAGTCACCTAGAGTTCTCGCTATGAGGTGAAAATGTCTTTATTAACCTGATGTTGGCCCTTGTTTTTATTTTTAACTGAAAGTATTCCAAAGCAATTCTATTGCCATATGAGAAAGGGGAGAAGATGACTAAGCTTACAGTTTTGACAGGAGATTCCAAGGCTTCATATAGAAAGTCCAAAGGTGCTGTAGAACTCAAGTCCATTTTTATTTCTCATTTGATCAGTCTATTAGGCACCACATTAAAAGTCACCTACCTCTGGCTGCCAGCATCTCACCTATTACTATGCACAGCACTGCAATACAGCAGCCAGGTTATCCATCCATCCTAATGATTGGTCAGGCTTTCAGAGTACACGTATAATGATAGTTAATCCTTCCTGTTCGTCTTCAGAGCCCTCAGGTTGTAGTTTAAAGCCTTTGAAAAAGGTCTAAAAATCACTTTCAACTTGGTCAACAAACTGAAAAAATTCAAGTCAATTCTGTAAAGTGGTAACTGGCTTTGCCAGACTCTTCTTAGAAAGAGGGTAAATTTAAACCCCAAAAGCAAATGATCTCAGATTGCAGTCCTGAAATCAGCTGCACCAACATCATCTGGAGCTCATTAGAAATGCAAATTTCCAGACTTCCCCAGACCTACTGAATCACATGGCAAAAGTTTGAGAACCACTAGCTTGTAACAGAGGCATATCAGATGATGCTCACCTTCATCCCTTTTGTGTTAGTCTGCAAATGGTATCCAAATCCATCATTTGATATCATTAATTGCCAAGCTTAACACTGACCCTGTTCTAAAGTTCATGATGTGGTACAACAGAATGGAAACTTTAGCAGTTTAAGAGCTGACAGGCTTTGGTTTTGTACCCTGGCACACAGCAGTTCTGCTTACTGACATTTAACCATAGACACTTGAAACAGCTGACAGATACCTGTAACAGATAAATAGGTAATGGCAGTAGCAGAAGTAAGAAACAATATAGTAGGGACAGAACAATTCCCCTTTAGGCTTAGTGCAGTAAAAGTCCCTAAGCTGTATAAGCTAAGAGTCCTGTTTTAGTCAGCTTTCTCGCTGCTGTGACTAAAAGATCTGACCAGAACAATTTTAGGGATGGAAAAGTTTGAGTGCTCATAGTTTCAGAGGTTTTAGCCTATGGAAAGCCAGCTCCATTCCTCAGGGCTCGAGGTGAGGAGAATATCATGGTGCAAGACTGTGGCAGGGGAAAGTGGTTCACATGATGATTAGGAAGCAGAGAGACTCCACTCTCCAAGTACAAAATATATAAGGCATAGCCACACCCCCCAATGAACCACTTCCTCCAACCACACCCCACCTGCCTCCAGTTACCACCCAGTTAATCCATCAGGGATTAATTAACTGATTAGGTTAAGGCTATAACCCAATCATTTTTCTCCAAACCTTCTTGCATTATCTCACACATGAGCTTTTTGGGGACACTTCACATCCAAACCATAACAAGTTCCTAGCTTGCTGACAAGCTTGTACCAATATAAGGAATGCAGAATGCAACCTCCAATAGAATTGCACCAATTCTCTTGCTTTGATTTACCAAAAACTTGCTTATTTGTAAAAGTAAAAACTCTCTGTGCTCAGGGCTGAGACAATGGGAATTATCCCTCTGGGCCGTGGCTCCACTAGTAAAATGTTATTTCCAGACCTTGGTATACTGATCCTCATTTCTGCAACAATGAGAGCTTTTCCACTCAAAGCAGAAATATATAACCCCAAAACCCAACTTCCAAGTATGTAACTATATATAGACTGTCAACTTAGGAGGGAAGAGGAATGAAAGATCCTAATACATTCTGCCTCCACCGCCAATAAAGACAGAGCCCTTCTTCCTTGAACATACCCTAAGATCACGTCTCTAGCCTATCATTTTTCTTTCCCTCCCCCTCTTTCTCTTCACCTAGAAGTCAATCAATTCTCACTTTATTTTAAAAATAGCTCTTATCAACAACCCTACTGCATTTCCATGTCAAGTTATTATCTTTGCTCTGTCTAAACTTCACACTATTTTCATTTCTTTCAGGTAGAAAGTGAAGGCTGAGCTTCAATGAAGTGTGTGTGTGTGTGTGTGTGTGTGTGTGTGTGTGTGTGTGTCCTGAGATTCAGCCTAATTACCTTGTGCCACAGACAACGTATTATTTTTCTGTCCATTTTTAACAACTGTCACTGCAATGAAAGAGGTGATCTCAGTATGAACCATCTCCCAACCCCAGTTACCTTTTACTGATCTCTAGTTTACGTAGATATTCACCAGGCTGTTTTCTATATCCTCCTCACTATGTATCCCCTAACAGATTTTTCAAAAATGTATTTTCCCTGTTACTGGAAGAGTTTTAAAAATGTGAATCTGGTTATATGTTTATTATCATCAACCAGCAACAACCTTCCAACTAGAGAACATAGAAGACAGACAAAAGCCATGAGACCCCTTGGCTTGGACATACAGTAGAGCTCACCCAGTTATCAATTGTCTCTTTAAAGAATCTGAAAAATGTTTAAAGTGCTGTAGGCCTGGCAACTCTCCTTGGATGAGAACACTGTGAAGCAAGATCAGCAGGGTATAATGTAAATCATATCTATATTGACTTTTCCTATCCTACGAACAAAGCTATTGCTATTCTCCTTTCTTCCTCAATGCTGATATTTCTCTTTTTATTTTATTATGCCCTTTGAAGCCACCAAAAATAAATTGAGAAAAAAAATCATAACATCAATTTATTATTAAAAGGAAAAGTGTATCTTACTTTAAGTAACAATGAAAATGACAACAACATACTTCATACACCGTTTTCCAACATTTCATTTTTCTAAGCATTTCATTAACATTTGAAAAACAGTCTCACAGTACAACCAGGAGTAGGAACCTTTTTTAATAATGAGGAATTAAAATGTAGAGGTGTTGATACCAGATATTTAAACCCAAAAATAGAAGTGAAATCACTTCAGGAAAAGGAACATGCAGGCAAAGTTTTTATTGGGGTCTCCACTTGAGGGGAGACAGCTCCAACAAAACATCAGGCTGGCTCCCCGAAGTAAAGAAGGAGCTGGGTTTATTGGTCACTTACAGGAGTGGGAGTGTAAATTGGCACTCAACCCAAGCATTTTGCCCTGTGGTAAAATTTGTGCAGCCACTCAAGAGAACACAGGCACTGACCTCTATGACCCAAAGCTGACACTAGTCGAGGGTGGCACACAACAAGCCTCCTGACACTGCTGTCAGGCCATGAGCCCAGAAGTGCATTTGCCCTTTGTCCCTATGGTGGCCTGTCTCACTGACTCTCCCAAGGTCATGCATTTAGATATTAACAAAAAAACAGCAACAGCAGTTTATTACATTTTTCTGACTATAAAAGCTTAAACTCAGTATAGGATTTGGAGTTGGGAGACCTCTCTCTTAAATGTTATATACCTCTCCAGTAGCCCAAAAGTAAACAAACTACTTAGGTTTATCAAGAAGAAGTAATGAAAGCCTGAGTCATAATACACACCAGTAGTCACTAGCACATGCCAGAATATTCACTTAGTTGCTCCATTCTGTATTTAAGTATAGGACAAAATAGAAAAATATCAGTGACTTAGGATTCACCTGTGGCAAAGCTGAGAATGCCCAGTTACTCCCACTTAAAATCATCGTTTCTGCCTTCTACTCCAATATTAAGAGACTGAACTAGGTGCTTGAACTTTATTTTATGGATCTTGGTGGGTTTGCTTGTGAAATAGCATTATTGGACTAGATGATCGCTAAGGTTCCCTAATTCTAATAGTCCCTATTTCTATGAATAAGAGAGAGGCAAGGTTTTTCTTCTTTTTTTTAAACAATGCTTGAAAGGTAATAATTGACAAAGCCATATTCAATGATCTCCAAATTGGGTATGACCAACCTCAGCTCAATGATTTTCACACTAGCATCCAGCAGAATCACCTGTCAATCTCTGGTCCAAGGACCACACTTTGAGAAATAACTTCACTCTCCTCTATTGGGTGATTCACCTGAGTGATATCTACTTCTTTGAGTGAAACCAGAGCCATCATTCATCTTAGATCCAGGTGAAAACATTAGTTGCTATAAGACCTTTCAATGTTTTCATTTGACAATGAAGCAAATTTGCTTCTCTAACAACGTCTTAATGAAAAATGTACTATATAATAAAACCATCTGAAGAGAAAAAATTCACTAGAATAGAGATACTCAAATACTCTTTTTTTAAAGACCTTCACAAATATTAAGACATTACAATAGGGATCTCACTTTTGTATGATTATTCTTAATCTTCAATCTCAATTCACTACAAAAACAATAAAGTTAACTAATTCTGAATATTTTTTCCCTTCCCGTGGTACTCAGGATTGACCCAGGAGTCCTTCACCACTGAGCTACATACCTAGCCCTTTTTGTTTTGAGACATTAAGTTGCTGAAGCTGCCTTCAAACTTCTGTTTCTCCTGCCTCAGCCTCCCAAGTAGCTGGGGTTATAGGCATCCACCACAACTGGCTTAATTTTGAATAATCTTCAAGAATATTCTTAATTATTGTAATAAAGGTACACCTGATTGAGTTTGTCTGCAGAATTTTACTCTATCAAAAGAGAAAACTTGGAACATACTGAGCACAAAAGGTTTGGAATTAACAGATTCCCAAATGCCGGGTATATTCTTATAATACCGAATGGTGGGTATTGTAGAATAGAAAGTATGGTGAAGAAGTCAGCTTCTCTTTGTGAACTAATTCAACTTCAGTAAGGAATTAGGAGCTGGAGGAGGCTCTCCCAAGGTCGTACATTTTGTTAACAATAACCAAACAGCAACAGCAGCCTATTACCTTTGCTGATTGCTAATTAGGACTTAAACTCTATTGTTTTACCATCACATGGAAAGAAAGCACTTAAATCACAGATACAAAGAGCATAAAGTGATATCTTTTAAAAATGAAAAATTAAATACAGAATTACAATGCAAGGTACAAGGTGGCAAATGCTTTAAAAAGAACAGTAACAAACAACTTAATGCAGGTCAGAAACAAGAAAAGACACAATTCAAGTAGGAAAAATAATTCATGAAACTATTATCAGATATGTGTCTGGAGGGACTGATGGAATGTGAACAGTGGAAAAGTCAGTTTGAAGACACATTTTTTTAAATACCAAAAGTTTACTCAAACACTTAAAAGTTAGACAAAATATTAGAGACAATTAAATTTAAGTGACAAAAATTTAGTAAAAAAAGTTTTTGGGTAAACTGAACAAAATATATTTAAACCTAAGAGAAAACTGTTTAAAGAGTCTCAAAAGACACAGAAGCAGCCCTGAAGAAATGGCCATTCCTTGTTCTTGGATATATCAAAAATGCATCAATTTTTCTTTATAAAAGTACTTTAAAAAAAAAAAAAAACATGGGGCCAGGGTTGTGGCACGGTGGTACCTCACTAGTCTAGCATGCCTGAGGCACTGGGTTGATCTCCGGCACCACATATAGAAACAAATAAAATAAAGGTATTGTGTCCATCTGTCCATTTACAACTAAAATATATATAATATACACCTTGTCCCTTGTTTGCTTGTTTCGACTGGCCTGAGGTTGGACTGGGTCACAGCTTCAGAGCTGCTGGGTCACTGAGCCTCAGAGGAAAGGGTCAGGGATATGCCTGAAAGGAGCTAACCAGAAGACTTGGAGCTCAGGGAACCCGGCTAGGGTCGCCCTATAAGAAGTGGAGCCTCCCGGGCACCAGGCTCACCCCAGCCAGGTCTTGGGCAGCTTCACAGAAAGCCGCCTCCCAGGGCTGGGCCGCGCTGAGAGGTAGAGGGCCTGGGCCAACAGCCGCGGAGCCCCTGCAAGCAGCTTTGACGGTGGTCCACACCTGAAAGTGGGACTATCATTTAGACCCAGAAAGCCCCTCTGAGTTCTCGAGCAATTGAGGGAAAGGGAAGCAGAGGCAAGGGAGGAGTAATGCATCCTCTGAAATCTACTGGGGGAAGCTGAACCAGTTTAATCTGTTTAAACTTTAATTACTGCAACCAGTTTCAACAGAATATGGCGAGTTTGTGGGGCGCCAATGCCATAACCACTGTCTCAGGTTGGATTCCCAGCGGGGGAGGCACCCAGTGATTTGCGTTTATTGGGAGTCTCACCTGTAGCAGAGCCAGGGAAGCAGGTAAGATCAAAGGGAGGGCTGAGCACCGCCACAGAGGCCTTGAATACCTGGAGGTCCAGGGCCCTGCTGAGGGGTTTAAATGGATCTAGGCCACGCCCTCTTAAGCCCCAGAGGGCCAGTTCTCGGAGAAGGCGTGTACCCTCGGGCAGAACACTACCTCTGCAGGCAAAGGGCAAGGGGCTCCCAGGAACTCAGGTGAGAGTCTTAAGCAGCCAATGCTCCAGGTGCCTGGAATAATGAGGGTCTCCTTCTTAAAGGGGCTCTGGCAGTGCGCCACAGCAGCTTCCCAGTGCACCTCATCACCACGACTAGCCATGGTGCAAATCATAAGGACCTCGTACCTGCCCAATTTCCTCGTTAAAATGATAAAATCTATGTCTACACATCTCTGTATTCTCCACAGATTTTAACCTATGGAATGACTGTTTGTGCTTCCTCAAAATTTTATATGTTAAAATCTCAAACTCCCCTCCCAATGTGTTAGGAGATGGGAACTTTGAGAGGTAATTAGGCCTGGGGGTGAAGCCTTCAGGAATGAGATTGCTCAGAAAAAAACACAGGCAACCACCTTCCCCAGCCTACACCCTTTCCTTTCCCCTTTCTCTTCTTGAAGGTGGAGCCCTCATGAACAGAATTAGTGCCCTTTAGACAGACTGCTGCAAAGATTTGTCCCTTCTCCTTCCACCATGGGAAGTTGGGACAAGGTGGCCTTCTACAAAGCAGGAAGGGGACACCACAATTACTGGCACCTTGATCTTGGGCTTCACAACCTTCAGAGCTGTGAGAAATAAGTTTTTGTCCTTTAAGTCACCTAATAATGATATTCTGTTTCAACAGCCCAGACTAAGACACCCAATGATCTTCACTTATGACTCAATAACTATGTGCTTAGTCTCACAGAATTTTCAAGGCAGACTAGTGGAAAAACAGATCATTAACAGCAATAAAGGATCCAAAAAGAAAAACCAGTTTGAAAAGAAAAGAAGAGGAGAGAGGACCGTTTGGGATAAAGAGAATTTAAAGTGACAATGTGAAGTTTAGTAAAAGTGTTCAGAAGGGATGGAAAATGTAGGATTCTTGTCTTAGGAGATTTCAATGCTACACAACAGAATTTATGACATCTTTTTCTCAGTTCTTAAGTATAACCATGGGGTGAAAGATAAAATAGTAGAAAATCTTTCCCTTCATTATTTTTTATGGAAGATACAATATAGTTAAAACGCACATCAGGGGTATTCTTGCAGGGAAAAACAAGGTAAAAGTTGAGTCCAGAAGAGCAATTAGAGTCCAACGCACAAATAATTCTGTGCCATCTGTTTTAGGATTCGATCTGCAAATGCAGGGTATACAATAGGAGGGCATGTCCAAGAAAAAAAAAAAAAACCTCAATGCCCCAAATTCTCAACTACATAAAGAAGATCTCAGCCTTTTATAGTATATATATTTTAATTGAAATCTAGTAACTGTACATATTTGTGGGGCACAGTATCATATTTCAATACATGTATCCAATTTGTAATGATCATATCAGGGTATTGACATATCCGTCACCTCAGTCATGTATCGTTTCTCTGTATTGGGAACATTTGAAATCTTTTCTAATTGGCTATTTTTATATGGGCCTTCTCTCCCCCAGATACTTGAAAGACTTCCAGAAGTGCCTGTGTACCTGATTTAAATGGCTCCTATGCCTCCCCAGGATTGGGTCTTTAATAAAATCACTTTATCAGAGTGGGGGAGGGGGCAGCATTATTGAGGGAAGTTAGTCAAACCACATCAGAGAAACTACTCATAGCTCAGCCATCCCCCTGCTTCTATCCTCTATTGATGCTAGTCCTGACTTTGGCCATCCTAAAGACGCTCATTAGTAACCATTGGCCCAGAGTCATCTGTGGCTTATTATCTTCAACTACTTGGAAACTGCTTTCCGTTTTCTTGTCCACTTCTTTAAAGACAATCTCAGAGTGGCACTGTTTCCAACCCAGACAGTTGTCATTTTTCCTTCACAGCACTCAAGAGCACTCAGCACAGGGGTATCTTCCTGAAACACTTGGAGATCACTGGTGGTAGAGAGTCTAATTACATAGTTGGCCTCTCAGGGTCTTCAGGTTACTTGTTCTATTTGTCAGTACCTTATGTAGCCCTTCTTGGCTGCAAATTACCATTTTCTTCCTCCTCTTTTTCCATTTCCCATAACTTCCTTTGGTCCTTACAGGTATCCAAAGTTGCTCCGAAGTATGAATCTCACGGTAATGTCCTCAGTTTGGTATATCAAGACTGATTTCAGTAGCTTCTTTGCACTAGGCAAGTTCAGCTTAAAAACAAAAAGTACAATCTATTTTCAATAGGAAGAGATAATGTTATCTGAAAGCCTCAGGATAGCAGTTAAACCCATTGAAAATCAATAAAAAACCCTTTAAAGGCCACCATTCTTTTTAATGACATTTTTCTTAATGCTGAATGTTCCATACAACCAGGCAGTTAGGTGATAGGATTGATTTTTATATAACTTGAGTTCAGGAACATGCATAGGGAAGATAGAAGGACTGAGGAGAAAAGAGAAATTGAATTGCTACACCTCTCCCTAGCACAGCCACACATTGCTTTTGCAGGAAATAACTTTTGCACATACAGCATTAGGGAGCAGCATTTTTCAACCACTACATTTGGGTGATGGGTATCCAATCCAGATGTTGCAGGAAACTCCAGATTCCCAACATTGCCACTAATTTTCAGCAAAAGGTGTCCTCACTTAACTTCCTTGTGACTATGAATGAAGACAAAGATAACCACCTATCACAAGTCTGCATCAGGATCTAGCCATATCTGTAGGTGATTTAATACAATAAAGTAATAGTTTCAAAAACTATAGGAGAGGTTTCAAAAGGGTTGCCACCTCAAAATAATTTGTAGAATCATTAAAATCATCCAAAAGCAAGTTTTAGTCCAAGAGAGAGCATGATAAAGCATTCCCCAGAGTCAAGCTGTTCGCCTTCCATCAGAGAGAAGTGATCCCGGATATCACACTTCCACAGTGGCCACGAATTTTTACAATCTACCTTCTTTTTTCATTTCTACTATGGTTTCCACCTTTGACCTGCGATCCCTTTGACCTTCTACTTCATCTCCCAGCTCATGTTTTTATCACGCTGGCTTTGACATCTAGTAACTGCCATCATCAGGCCCTAAGACTTCTCTTATGAATAAGCAGTTAGGATCCAGTGAGTTCTGACTTCCAAAGGTAATGATTATGATGGAAACATTTGGGCAAACAGAAGCATCAAAAACATCTTCAGGAAAGCGGGAACCTAGAAGAACTAGCAAGTGATGGCAACAGAGCAACTCAGAAACAATCTGTAACTCTATCAATAAAACCCAGTCAATAGGAACAGAAATCTCCAGAAACCAACTGAGGAAAATCTCTGAAACTGAAAATCATTGAAAAATAAATATTTGTGTGGTTATTTTTATGGTTTAGATATGAAGTGTCCCCCAAAAGCTCATAAATTGTGAGACCAGAAGAGAACGTTCAGATTAGGTTATGAAAGTTGTAACCTAATTGGTAGATTAATTGATTAAGATTAATCACCACGGACGGATTAAGTAGGTTTTGTCTGTGGGCAGGCAGGGTGCGGCTGGAGGAAGTAGGTCGCTGGGGACAGGCCTTTGGGTTTATATTTTGTCCCTGGTGAGTGTCCCATGTTCTGCGCTGCTTTCCTCCTCTGCATCTTAGGCCCAGAGCAAAGGAATTGGCCATCTACGGCCTGAGACCTCTGAAACCATGAGTTCCAGATAAACTTTTCCTCCTCTTCATTGTTCTTGTCAGGGCTTTCTGGTCACAGTGATGAAAAGCTAACTAACTCCATGCAGTACCTGAATGTTCAACTTCATATTCCTGTTGGAGGAGATTTTGAATTAGCATTTGAGTTCTGCATCTCCTTTAGATAGTGTTCAACTTACAAAGAAACTGCTGCTGCTCCTTCTCCCACCTGTCCTTCTTTTCCTCTTCCCAAACTGCCAGTGATCCTCTCAACTAGCAGCCTTTCCAACTGCCTCAACCCCTGTCTACTGAGAAAGGAGAATTACAACCAACTCAGCACTCGTGGACAGCTCATGGGTTCCAAAGTGAGAAAACAGAAGCTTTAAGAGCTATATATATCCATCAGAAATGTGCATTTGCAGTTAAACCACAAACCTGAGTAACAAATGATGTTTGTTGATTTCTTAACAGGAAATCCAAAGGTAGGGAGCCCTGAGGTTGTCCAACAAGACAGAGAGCATCACACACCTTGCTTTTCTCTTTAGATTCCACTTGCACTTTGAGATGTTCTCTCAAAAGGGTCTCATCACCATACCCATCCAGTGCCCCAGTCGTATCTATACACAGTGACTCTTGCCTAACAGGTGAATTTCTTCTCTATTTGGTACAATGAGAGGGCAAGAATGGGCACTGATCTCTGATTCAAAGGCCCTTGACACACAGTTGTGGAGAGCAGAGAACTTTCATTCATTTGTTTTATTCCAAAAAAGGTGGGTTACCTCCTGAAAGTAAGAGTGAAGAAAGGGATAAAGTAGAAACAAGAGGGTATGTTACATAATTCATAATCTCTAACTTTTTATTGAATGGAATAAAAAAGCGTCCTGAAGGAAAACCCCAGTGTGACATGCTACTAAAGATATACAGAAAGAGTTAGACAACGTAGAAGAAGAGCTAGTGCAAGTACACAGGTTACTCTGATCCAGGACACTCAGGAGAGGTGCCAGCAGGCCTCCAAAGGACAGAGGATGCTGAAGGTGGCATCTGGGTGGACTTCAAATAGTTAGTAGGATACAAATGTGAGCTGAAGTGGTGGAGTGGGGGGCAATATGGAGACCTTGGATGTTAGACCTTGAAAGTTATGTTCAATGAAGGCAAAAAAAAAAAAAAAAAAAAGACGGTTAAAAGTTGATTGAAAGAAACACAATGAAAGATTTGCCAAAAAGGAACTAATGTGGAAGTGACATACACAATGGAGTGGAGGAGACCAAGTTTAAGAAGTTTTGTTATAAGGAGATCGTAGCAATCCAGAGAGGAACAGGGAGAACAGGAGCAGATATTGAAACAGCTAAGAATGGAAAGTGTGGGGACTGAATCCTCAGCCCTGACCGCCAGCCGAATGTGCAGGAAGGAGGAAAGAGAAAGCCAGAGACTGACTTCAACAATTATGTCTGCACCAGCACACCATCAACAGGAATGGCAAGGTCAGTAGGAACAGCAACTTATGGAGCGGCAGGAGGGAAAGTGGAGAAAAGTTTCATTTTGAAAGGTTGATTGATTTTTGGTGTAAAGATAAACTAGTATATGTGAGCCTTGAGTTTGGGAGAATTGGGTTAGGAAAGTATTTATACACAGGGAGTAGTTGAAGGCTATTGAATGGATAGGGTGAGAAGGCAGAGGAAGGAAGACAAGGGAAGAGGCTGCCAAACATCAAAGCCTCATGAATGACCATATTTAGGAGGAAGATAATGTTCTCCCCATGTTTATCATATTATATAGAAGTTACTTGAGGGCAGACACTGTCTTGATCACTAGCATGACACCAGGGTCTCCCACAGTGCATCTAGACACTTAATAAATATCATAGAATGAACAAAGTCAAAGGAAAAATATATTAGGTCTAGAGAGAGTGCTAGAACCACAAGAAGACAAATACTGCAATGTCTCTGCTAGCAAGGAGAGAATCCCAAGAATAAAACTGTCTGTAGTATAATTTCCTTATATCAAAACAAAAAAAAATGAGGATTGAGAGAAAGCTCTTGGATTGGGCAGTTAGGAATTCATTCAGAAGCCCTAAGAACAAGGTCAGCAGATTTTCATAGAAAGGTCAGAATAGAAATCATGTTGCAAAATGTTATCTTGGAACTAACAATTTTATAAAAATAAAAATTAAAAAAAAGTAGAGACAGATAATTTACTCTTGACTCTTAAAAACGTCAGCTTTAGAAAGAAGGAAAGATAGAATTTAGCAGGTCACAGAACCAAGGGAAATATTTGCTTAAAGCAGAATTTCCCAAAAGGTGTTTAGAGATATTAATAAGCATTACCAAAGAAGGCAGAAAGATCGGGTTTATGGTTAAATAATTTTGGAATACACACACTAAGCAAAAAGTAAGCAGACTTCATTATTGCAGAACTTCTTGGAAACTTTAACAAGCTACTGTGAGTTCTAAATATTCAAAAGGGAGATAGCAGGATATAGGATGACTCAAATTTATTTAACAAAATATTCTTTTTTTCCAATGAGTACCTCCTAAAACTAGAAGTGGGCAGATAGACTTTGGGAAACCTGGCTTACAGAGTAGGGGAGAAACTCAGCAAGGCCCTAAGCAACTTAGTGAGACCCTGTCTCAAGATATAAATTTTTAAAAAGGGTTGGAGATGTAGCTCAGTGGTAAAGTGCCTCTAGGTTCAATCCCCAATACCAAAAGACAGAAAGAGAGAATTTTATACAGGAGGAAGAAAGAAGATAAAAAAAAAAAAAAAAACAGGAGAGACTCAAGAAACATTAGAAAAAGAGACACCTGATAGGAGAAGGTCCCAGAAAATGTGACATGGGGTAGAGAAAACTGCTCCTTCCTCAGGTGTCTGAGGAGAAAAGGGAGTCAGGGAATTCATAGCAGAACAATTCATTCTTTTCAGAAAAGAAAAGGTTAACTCTGCAGAAAGGACAAAAGGCAGGGTTGACTAAGGAGAAGTGAAGCATAAAGCCACTGGGGCCTCAGAGAAGGTACCACCAACATGAAAAGGGCGGTAGAGCATTGTCAATTTCAAAAATGTGTTTTCATTGACTACTAAAATTGTAATTATACATAAGCTTTGATGGGAAATGTTATCATAATGGAATTTGCCCCATAAATATGCTTGGATCAGTCTGTACTTATAGGTTCAAGGATGTTACAGCATTGTTTATGATAGGAGAAATTTTTTGGCAAACACCTCTAAGTACATGAATTGAGGGTATATAGGCCAAATTCTTACATCAAAACACCAGATAGGCAGACAGTAAAAATATGCTATCTTGGACTGTTGTCCATAATATTTTATTAAGGGAATAAATTAAGTTACAAGATAATATGTATAGTGTTAAAATAATAGCTACTTCTAGGCTATAGGCTATTAAGGAAAGTTTTACTTTTTACTTACTATCCTTCTGTTTGGACTTCTTACAGTGAGCACATATCACATTTATAATTTTTACCGTTTGTTCCTCCTAGGTCTACATAACTCCTGGGATCCTTTTTCTCTCCTGCCCCATGACTACCTCCCAGCTCTCAAGAAGCCAGACGAGGCTGTCTTACCCTGCTGTGCCCAAACCTTCCCGAGTAAGGCCTCCTGAAAGATAGAACCCATAGATTTTTGCTGATAATTTACTTTGGAACTCCAATTTGGGACCAATCCTTTCTGGGTCTCTGAACTTCAGACCACAAAAATCGCATCTAGCTTTCAGTTTGATTCTAATTCGGTAGAAGACTAGAAAGGGCTATGCTGGACCAATGGAAAAACATTAACTTTGTAGGTCAAATAAGTTGTTGTTTCCAATAAATAATGTAGACTTCCTGGAGCATAAATATTTGTAAATGAAGAGAGATTATGCAGGGAAAAAAAAAAGTAAAAATACAGATTTAGACATGATTTTCAAAGAAGCACAATTTTTATGAATTTCTATTTTAGACAAACTCATAATTTTCCCCTCATTTCTGTTTTATTTATTTTCAAGAAGGAAATTCATTGTCTGAAATTCACTTTTCAAAAAATCCAGTCAAAATGTGCTCCTACAATGAGCTGTGCAGATGTTTCCTATAACCACTAGGGGTCGCACTACTACATTAATACAAACCAGTCCAACTTGAAAAGTATTTGTTGAGGTCCATGCAAACTTATTTTCTTCCATGAAGACAGAAGACTGGCCGTTTAAAATAAACATTACATAAAGAAGATAATGAGAAAGAATGAATTTGACAAGAGATACTCAGAAAGTTGAAACTATTATATATAATAAATATACAATAAAGAAGTTTCATCCTTAATAAAAATTTCAGTTATTCACTTGCTCATTCTGGTTGGCAGGACATTACTCCAATCTAAGAGAGCTCAGATTTGAGGATTAATCATTGAACTGGACAAATGCTAAGAGAGCAGAAACAACTAAAATCATGAAACTGTCAGCCAAAAAAAGAAGAAATCCTCATTTATAAAGGATGGGCTGCATGACTAACAGAGGATGAAGATGGACAAAGAAACTCTTTTCCAATGGATTTTGGCCATGATAATAATAAATCTGAATAATATTACAGCAACAAGAGCTTTCAGGAGTGGGCAGAGAGCAGCCCTGAAGTTGGGCCTCTGCTCTGGTCTTGGCTTTGCTGCAAACTGTCTCTGGCCCTGAAAAAGCTCTTTCTCTTCTCCTGGACTTAATACATCTGCAGAATGAAGGAGTAAGATCAATCTTCAAACCCTAAAATTAAACCAAAGTGTCTAATAATATTGTTATATTGAAGGTAAGAAAGTTAGGGGAAAGCTTACCACAATTTAAATAGTTTTAAAAACTTTTTTAAAATAAAGTATTAACTGTCATAATACATTATTAGACAGTTTCTTCTTTGAAACAATGGAACAAACTGAGATCACAGATGGTATCTACTGTCAGACAAAGTAGTTAAACAAAAGTCAAACTTTATTCATGTTTTTATGGCAGAGTTCTAAAGTAAGTACTTTTTAAGTATAGTGAAAATATATGCTGATGGCTCCAAGGAATGATTTAAAAAATAAAAAATGTTAGTTGTTTGGAGCGAAGTAGAAATGAATGAATATGGGTAGGGTGCATGTAAGATAAGCGATATTTCTTTATAAATTGTTTTTACCATTTCTACCAATGTGGATGTATTACTTATTCACTTTTTTTAATTAATTGAAGAGTTTCATAGGACTGAAATATGGATCAATCAAAAACAAACACAATTGAAGTGAAAATCCTCCATTATTGGAACCTGGGTTAGGAATTAACAGAGATGTCTGCTACTAATACTTGTTGGCAATAAAACAGTGATGCTGTGTTTTAAATGGGCTGCATCAAATTTCTTCAAATTGGCCAGGCCAAAAGAACCTGTATCCAAAGGTCTTATCTGGCAGTTTTATCACCTGGGCCTCAAGCCCTGATAGAGCTGCTTATGCCTGACCCCTCTCCAAAGAGACACCAGAGTAGGTCAAGGAAAAATTTCCTATTTCTTTGTTCATGTGTATGCTTGCACTCATACACACACACATTGCATGCACATGCATATGTATCATAATGAATATTAATGTGAGCAAATAAATAATACAGAGAGTCACAGGCAAATCGATTCTGCAGATAGCCCTGACTGCTTGACATACAAGTTTGACACCATTCCTATCAATTTTCAAGCAGAGAATTTGTAGATATAGACAAGGTTATTCTAAAAGTTAATATGGAAAGGTAAAGGAACTCACTAGACTAGATAAAACAACTATTTAAAAAATCAGTATACTTGATTTCAGCTTATGTTGCTATAATAATCAAGATTACATGGTATTTGATGATGAAATATCAATGGAATAGAATGCAGAACCCCAAATAGACATACACAAATATATTCAATTTATTCTTCTCAAAGGTGCAAAGCAATTCAATGAAGAAAGGATGACCTTTCAACAACAGCTCTAGAGCCACAGGACATGCAGGGGCTGAGAAGGTGAGCCTGGGCTTAAACTTCATGCATTAAACCAACATTAACTTAAAAGGTATTAAAGACATAAATGGAAATATAGAACTATAAAAATTTAGGAAAAAACATACAAGAGAAAATTTTCAAAATCTAGGGTTAGGCAAGGAGCTCTTAGACTTGACACCAAAATCATAATCCATAACAGAAAAAAAAAGTTAAATTGGACTACAACAAAATTTTAATTAAAAACAATAGTGACAACAACAAATGCTGGCAAGAAAGATGTGGAGAAACTGGATCACTCATACACGTCTAGTGGGAATGTAAAATGCCACAATCACTCTGGAGATCAGTTTTGCAATTTCTTATAAAACTAAAGATGCATCACTATAGAACCCAGAAATTGCACACTCCAGCGTTTAACCAGAGAAAAGAAAACTGCATTCACACAAAAACTCACATGTGAATGCTTTATTTGCATTAACCTAAAATTAAGATGTTCTTCAATAGTTATGCAAAATCTGGTATTTTTTCCTGCACTGAAGATTGAACTTGGGGCACCATATGTGCTAGGCAAGTGCTGTACCACTGAGTTACACCCCTAAACCTGGTATTTTTATACAATGCAATACCATTTAGCAGGAAAAAAGGAATGGACTATTGATACATGCAACAACTTCCAGAGAATTGTAGAGTCAAAAATGTCAGTCTCAAAATGTTACGTAACATATGATTCCACTTATATAGCATTCTTAAAATGACAATAAGATAGAAATGGAGACTATATTAGGGATTGCCAGGGGCAGTGAAACTGGGGGAAAGGAAGGACAGATACAAAAGAGCAACATGAGGATATTCATGGTGATGGAAATGATTTTATTTTGACTGTTTCCAGGTCATAATCCTCCATGTACTATTGTCCTGCCATTCTGCAAAGTATTACATGGAGGAAAGAAAGGTTATGTGTGATTTCTCTGTATTAGTTCTTGTACATCTATGTGACTGTCTTAAAAATTCATATATAAATACACACACAAGCTGAATGTACACAGACAGTTGCTTAACAATGTGATACATCCTGTGAGATGGGTCATTAGGCAATTTCATCATTGTGTGAACATTATAGAATGTAATTACACAAGCCTACATGGTATAGGTCCATCACTTGAAGTGGAGAATTGGACTGGGATGCAGTCAAGAAAGAAGGTGAATACAGAGGTAGGAGCCTGCTGTTGGAGTAATATGGTATACTGTTTTATGGTAAACTTTTTTTAATAGAAATAGTTTTATAGTAAACTTTTTATGGAAATTTAAAATAATAATCAAAATCTAGTATAGTAAGTACATAAACTAGCAACAAAGCTGTTTATTACTATTTATGTATTAAGTACATAATTGTGTATGCTATGCTTTCACATGATGTGCAGTACAGCAATAGCATCACCACAAACACATGAGTATTGCATTCTGCTGTGACATTATAACAGCTAACCTCACCTCACTAGGTGATAAGAATTTTTTGACTCCATTATACTGTTATAGAATCACCATGGAATATTTCATCTATTGTTGACCAAACAACATTATATTGCACATGACTTTATATACGTGTGTGTGTGTGTATACATAAGTGTGAATGTGTGTGTGTGTGTGTGTGTGTGTGTGTGTGTGTGTGTACACATGTAAACTATGGCCTCAAGTTCAGTTACAGAACTGAGAGCTATAGCAGCTATGCATATTTTTTCCTTGCTGGTTATTTATGTGTGTGCAAGCTATTAAGCAATAATATTCCAATCCACCCTTTGCTCTGCTTTGTGCTTCTGGGAGTAAGACTCCATAAACCACATTTCCGCTTTTTTGGCTTCATTCCTCTTAAGTTCCAACAATAGCAGGCCACAAAGAAAAACTAAAAGACTGGAGGACCATGAAGAGCTTCCACCTTCTCATTTGCTTCCTCGAGGCTTCCTCTGTTTCACATCCTTGTGAGCATTATGCAATAATAAGACCTCTTCACCTGAGAGTGCTAGCAAGTCCTTCCAGCAGTAACAGTTGAATCTGATTTGCGTTTTTCCAATACTTGCAAAACCAGTCATATAGAACAGCTGTCAGCAAACTTTTGCTATAAAGCACTAGGTGGTAAATATTGGAGGTTTTTTAAGGTCTTATATTCTTACAGCAAATACTCAATTCTCAATTGTAACAGCAGCCACAGACAATATTTAAGTGAGTGAGTTTGGCAAGTACTATTTTGCTTAAATTTCATATAATTTTCATGTGTCATGAAATATTATTAATGTTATGAGTCAAATTGCATCTCCCCAAAAAGATATGCTGTAGTCCTACTCCCCTCATACCTGTTAATGTGATATTTCAGAAATAAGGTCTCTGCAGACATAATCAAGGTAAGGCAAGGTCATTGACTGATGTTCTTGTAAGTACAGGAAAATATCATGTGAAGACCTGGAGGCTTAGAGAGGACAGCACTCCGTCAAGGTGGAACAGAGATTGGAGCAATGCAGCTTCAAACTCACAGGCACCAGGATTGACAGCCACCACCAGAATCTAGCAGGAGATGAGGAAGGACTTCATCTTCAGTCTCAGGGGAGCACAGCCCAGCTGATAACTTAATTTTGGATTTCTAGCCTCCTGAATTGTGAAAGAATAAAATTCTGACGTTTTAAACCATCTAGTTCACAGTACTTTGTTACAGAGTACCTAGGAAACATATTATTTCTTCAATTTTTTTCAACCATTTTAAATGTAAAAACCATCCTAATTCACAGACCATACAAAAAACAAGTTGGACTTGGCCTATTGACCATAGTGCACAGAATCCTCTGCCTGCAACTCCACCCCAGTCAAGAGACAGCACCAACCCAGTGGTGCCCCCTCAAGTCTGAGTTTCAGCTCCATTCAAATCAGTTTTAATTATTCCAACTTCCTCCTCTCTTTCCTCCAACCTTAGGGAAGATAGATACTTCTTTAACATCTGCTTACTTTATAATTTCCTGTTCCATACCTTCTTCAATTGCCTTGTTGGTAACTTTATATGCAGTAACAATTATTTATACAAAATTCACTCTGCTAAAATAACTGTGATTTCTTTCTCTTGTCTGGACCCTGACAAGGACAATTTCCTTTCTAAGAAATTCCTTAAGATTTTGAATGAACCACACTGACCTTTAAGGCTTTTTAAATGTCTTGATAATTATTGAATTTAATTTTAGGTAATTAAGACAACTTTTCACAGAGTTGGAATTCCTGACATGAAAATTGCAGTCTTTTTCACAAATTTTAATTAATAACCATTGCTGTAATATACTCATCCCCCTGAGAATCCCCAAGCACTTTAGAAGAACTAAAGAATGATAGCATGGGACGGGCATAGTGGTACACATCTGTAATCTCAGTGGAGACCAAAGCAGGAGGATGGTGAGTTCAAAGCCAGCTTCAGCAAAAGGGAAGCACTAAGCAATTCAGTGAGACCCTGTCTCTAAGTAAAATACAAAATAGGGCTGGGGATACTGCTCAGTGGTCAAGCGCCCCTGAGTTCAAGCCCCAGTATGGCCCCCTCCCCACCACCACCAAAAAAAAAGAATGATACCATAGTACCCAGGAGGAACGAAAGCTGCAGGTGTCTTACAGTTAAACATATACTTACCCTGTGACCCAGCAAATCCATACTTGGTAATTACCCAAGAGAATAAAAAGTACACATTCACAAAATGACCTGTACAATATTCACCTAAGTCTTATTTGTAACAGCCCAAATCTAAAAATAACCCAAATTCCCATCAGCAGGATATGGAGTACTCACCAATAAACAGGAAGGTGTCTCTGATAGAGCAACAAGAAAAATCTCAGAAACATTATGCTGAGCAAAAGAAACAAGACGCCCAATCCACCATGTTAAGGTCCACAGTCTTCAAAATGAATATTTCAATTGATAAAAACATGTTAAAATCAAATTGGAAATTTTACTCTGTGAATAAAGATGAATCCAGAAAAAAAGAAAGGAAAAAAACAAGACATAAGAGTATATATTATAGTGAGAAAGGAATTAGATCTAGTGTTCTATAGCACAATAGGTTAACTACAGTTCACAACTTATATTGTATTTTTTTAAAAGCACAAGAAATCAAAGTTTCCCAACACAGAGAACTGATAAATGTTTTAAGAGATGGACATGTTAATTTCTGATTTAATCATATACATCATGTACATGTATAAAATTATTATATTATATCCCACTAATATGTACAGTTATTGGGTGTCAATAAAAATTGAAATCTAAAATAAAAATGTATCCATAATTTTGTTTATATAAAGTTTAAAAAAAGGTAAGGCTAATATACAATGATAAAAACTAGAAGAATGGTTGCCTTTAAAAGCACATTTTAGGATACCTATTTGCAATCTATATATTATCTTCAAAACTATGTCTGTTCATGTCTTTTTCCCATTTTCTAATTGAACTTTTGTTAACTTTTGAGAGTTGTTTATTGTAGAAGAGAATGCTGACTATAAAATGGCAGGAGGGAATTTGGGGGTGATGGAAATATATCTCAATTTGGCAAAAGACCTATGCATTGGTTAAGGCTCATCCATCTGTGCTCTTAACGTATGCTCCCATATATGTTAAATTTACTTGAAAATCAAGTAAGTAAAAAAATTAAGGCAAGCTGAAAATCTGATTTTCAGACCTGAGATCCAAAATATAACCTTCAATACTACAGACACTAAACCTTAAGAAAACAAGCATTCAAACTGTCTTATCTATTTCACATCCATTTTGAGTTTTTTGCTGAGGATTGAACCCAAGGTCTTGGACTAGGCAAGCACTTTGCCTGAGCCCCACCCCCAGACCCTGACATCTGTCTTACCACAACGTAGCATAAATATGGTAGCTCCAAAGTGCTAGTGTTAACAGCATGAGTCTTTCTAAAACATGTGAAGAAGATATAGCTTCCCCCTCACACACACTCTGCTTCTCTTCTCCTCTTTTGTGGTACTGGGATTGCACCCGGGACTTTGCACAGTTTATAGGCAAGCGCTCTACCACTGAGCCACAACCCCAACATTAAGAAGGTACAGATTCCAAATAAAGTCCATATAAGAATTCAAGTTTGATCTCCTCTCCCTTCCTCTCTCATTCTGAAAAGAAATTGAAAAGCCCTTAGAAGCAAATGTATTAGGAAGTCAAAGAAACTTGTGCTTCAGAGCCCTTTCGTGTTTAGGAGCCCTAGCAATGTGTTCATAGAGTCCAATGTTTCTGTAAAATATTGTAAATGGTAACAAAATTAACTGCAGTGGGTGAAGATCACTGCCTTTTTCCATTTTGCCTTCGCCTCCGCCACACCTCCGTCTGGGTTGAGTTCCTGCAGAGGCTGCAGACATCCTGGGGACTTGGCTAAGTTTAGATGGGAAAACAGTCCTTTAGGATCTCACGCAGCACCTCTATGTTGCTTGCACTCATTTCCTCCTATGGTTAGCGGCTAGCATCCCTGGTAGGAATGACTTTCTGGAATTCTTCTTCCACCATTTACTACCTACCTCAACTCAAGGGTTCAGGACCAGAGGTCATATTAGGATATGAGGGCATCTGGAAGACCAGAAGCTTGTGGGTAGTGGAGAAAAGAGTTTGAAATATACCAAGGTAGATCTTTGAGAAATTTTTCCAGTCTCCACATGAATAAATTTGGCAAGATTCTGTTTTCATCAACACCTAGTCTAACCAGCTCTTTCCTGCCAGGAATATTTTATGTAGGGCAGTATATGATATCATAAATATGCCATACAACCTTTTTTTTTCTTTTTGGTGGAAATCTTATGAACTTTTCCTTATTGGAAACCCTTACATTTTCAAAATGCAAATCTATACAGGTGTTAGACCAATTAAGTATATTTGTTTGTGAATGTGTACCATTTGTGCATTCCAACTATCAAAAAATAAGTGTAAATGCTTAAATACATCATGCAGAAGAAAGTCTTAAATCTCTTTCTCTTCTTTCTATTGAAAATATCATTATAGAATTGTTGTCATAAAAAGAGGTGATCAAAAATAAGTAGAATGTAGTAGTACAAGCCTAGAATCCCAGCCACTTAGGAGACTGAGGCAGGAGAATCACAAATTCAAAGCCAGTCTCAGCAACTGAAGGAGACACTGTCTCAAAATAAAAAAGTTTAAAGGGCTAGGAATGTGGCTCACTGGTAAAGCACTTTTGGGTTCAATCACTACTACTGGGGAAAAAAAAAAAAGCATAGCCAAAACAGTGTAGAAGAAAAATTTTATTTTGGTGTGACAGACTATTGACTAATAAGCTAGACATGATGCTTGTGGTATTTGTTGACATTTTTAAAATTAGCATTTGTTATTTCTCTTCTCATTCTATATAAACATTCACTTTTAAACCTATCTGTATTTTAAAGATGACTGCCAAATTTTACAAACCACAGGACCCACTGGAGTCCACCTCTGAATGTCAATGTTAATGATCTAAAAAGACAAAAAAATCAAACTAATCAAATGAGATGAAGAAATAGAGAAATAAACCATAAGTAAGCAAGAGCCCGAGGAAAGGAAGTCGGGGACGAGGTGATATCACCTCCTTTTCCAGCAACACTGTTTCCCCATTATTCCCATCTACTTACTTGTATGCAGTGCTTCAAGCTTGAGTGACAGAAACCTCTCAAGTACAGGCTGAAAGATTCTAAGGGATGTTTTTTCTCACTACATTTTGCTTCGCAACAAGTATCACCTACATAAAATAACTCATTTAAGGAAAACACTCTCCCTTTGGGAGAAGACTAACCAAACATTTTCCATCTACCTAAAGAATCTTACAATGGCATCGACAATGTGAACAATTAAAACTGCTCATAAAATATCACCTACCACCAAAAGTGTTGGCATCATATTCACACCAACTCAGTTACGAATTTTTTTTCAGTTACGATTTTCTACACGCCAAAAGATCAAGGTCAGTTGAAAAGGGGTCACAATTCAACTGTCCCCTACTCAAGTCTAGCCCAAAAATGTTATGGGTAATGTGTGTTGTGTCAAACCATTTCAGGTAACTTTTACTTTTTGGCATGTGTGACTAAGACTTCCTTTTTTTTTTTTTTTTAACTGTACGTATTTACAGATAACAAGTTTTAGTGTGTGTATATGTGTTTTAAGACAACTCACAGAATAAATTAGAAACATTCTAATTGGTCATTAGTAGGGGAATTAGTGGGATGATTATGGAAACATGCAGATATTTTTTTTCTATCAACGTACATTTAATTAAAGTGTCATGAAAACTATTCCTGGATATGAAGTTATGAAAACAGAATTCACAGAAAGGTGGGCAGAGTATGATCACAATATGTTCAAAGAATCTGTGAACTTGTGCAAAGAATAAGATTTGCATAAATATGGTCAACTGAACACAGAAAACATTTAGAAGGGTCCATTTAAACTGTGGAAGTGGTTGGCTGGAAAGGAGTATGAAAAAGAAGGGATGCAGGAGGATTCGTACCCATATTTTATAATCAGCAGGTAAATCCAGTTTCTGGAAAAATGCTTGATACAGGGTAGACAATAAATAGTTGTTTAATAAGCTAATAGATTAGCTAATGAATTAATAGATTCAGATTCTATGACCTTTAAACCAAAGATATTCAATGAAAGAAAATACAAATAAGTAAAAACAAAGAGAAATCACCTAAAACCTGTCATTGGAAGAATTGATGTTTATATTTTGGTGTATACATGTATACCAATGTTTCTTTTATTTATTTTTAATTGGTAAAAATCATATTATTTATGATGTGCAACATGATATTTTGATATATGTATACATTGTGGAATGACTAAATCAAGCCAATTAACATACATATTACCTTACACACATTTTTTGCAAGTGTTATGAGAACACTTAAGATCTACTCTCAGAAATTTTCAAGTATGCAATAATTATTATTAATTATACTCATATTATGCAGTAGATCTCCTGAACTTATCCCTTCTAACTATAATTTTGTGTCATTTATACCCAACCTTTAAAAATACAATTAAAATAATACACAGTATTTTGGAAATTATTTTTTTCCAATCAGAAGTATGCCAAGTCATCTTTCTGTGCCAATAAATGAATATCTGAGTGAGATATGGTGGTTCATGCCTGTAATCCCAGCAACTTGAGAGGCTGAGGCTAGAGAATCACAAATTGAAGCCAGCCTGGGCAACTCAGCAAAACCCTGTCTACAAATATGAAATTAAAAAGGCTGGGGATGTAGCTAGCCTATTGTAAGAGTCAACCAGAGTAGTGTTGCTCTTTAACACATTTTATAATTGTGGTGAGGCCCTGGGTTCAATCCCTAGTACTGCTAAAAAAAAAAAAAAAAAATACACACACGTGTGTGTTGGGGGGTGGATTTTAGCATTTACATTCTGTTCTAACATTCACAGTATTTTACATTAATGCAATTATTTTCCTTAATTTAATGTTTATTCATTTATTCATTCAGTCAGTAAGTAAATAGTTATTGAAAACCTACAATATTTCAGGAAGGTACTCAGCCACGGGGAAAGACACCGGTCTTCACAGCAACTTGAGTCTATCATGGGAAAGAAACTGAGTAAATAAATACAAAGATAAATACATGGTTTTAAAATATAATAAGAACCTGAAAAAATGCTCTGAAAATAAAAAATGCCATTCATAGTATGAGAATTCAGTTTAGATAAAAGAATCAAATGCCATCTCTTTGAGAGTGTGCAATTTAAGCTAAGTTTGTGGGATAGGTTGACGTTAGCCAGGTGAGGAGAGCAGAATGGCAGTTGGTGGTAACAGAACCAGGGAAGAACGCACTGTTTCTGGGCCAGAGATGAATCCAGAACTGAAGAGCATCGCTAGGGCAGGGGTGGTACTGGATTCAGCTAGAGGCCGGGACTTAGGGTAGTTACTCTAGCACAAAGAGGATTCTCCAAAGGTGGTTTGGGTTTTTGGATTTGCCCACCCCACCTCCCACCAATGTGCAGATATAAGTGAAGACTTTTCCTGTGTAAGCTCACTAACCACTGAGAGCAGATGGGTTATAGGAGCAAGAATGAAAGCGTACAGATGAAGAATAAAATGAGGGCTTCCAGGCTCCAAAAAGTGTTAAAGTGCAAGAACAGCTACCCACGAATAACAGTTGTTGCAGAATTATTTAGCAAAGGAAGAAGATGGGAAGAAGGGGGGAAATGTGTTTTTCGTGACATTTGAATGCACACAATATTTTACGTACAATTTCAGGGTCTTTGCAGAACTTGTAGTTGGAAAACTACAGCATGAAAACATGTTCCCAATCCCATCAAAAGTAAGGAGGGGTGGGAGATGTGTGTCACTATTTGCCAACTTGCCCTGGCTTCTGTGGCCAGCTCTGCTCTTGCTGCATTTCCAACCTTCCCTTCTTTCATGTCAGAAGTTGCAGAGACATAAGGAGCCTTGGTAAAAGTAGCCTGCAGATATTAAAACTAATTCACATTCTCTATGCACCTTTGCACTCATAAAAGAAGGAGACTCACTAGAAGGAGGGTGCTGGGAGCAGAAAGAAACCAATATGGTGCTGAACACTCACCGTGAAGCATTAGGATATACTGTTACAAACTGGCTGGCAGGAATAACACACCTCCCCAAATTCTCTGGTTGATTCTCGCTGGGCGGCCTGTTGCTATAGCACTTCTATATTGCTAAAAATAGTTTTTCAAACATGCCAACAATAATTTCCTCAGTCTTCCGGGGAGAGGAGGCTGAGATGAACCTGAAAGTATTCATTCTCAATAGAGAGATGGGGTTTTTTGTTGTTGTTGTTTAGTTTTGTATGGATTTTTCACTAGTCTTTGAAACAAAAAACAAAATGTTGTCATTTCTCTGGCCCTGACAGGGCAGTGAACCATATGCATTCTCAGTATCCTACAAACATTAAAGAATATGACATGTCTTTTGCCTTAGGAAATATCAAGATACTTTCCAGAGACCTAAAGAATCGGGTCTCTGGAACTTTCTGCTAAGAATCTAAAGGAAAGAATCATACAGCAAATCCAAAGAGCTCTTCTTCCTTCAAACTGCTATAAAGTGCCCTTCTGACGGCTACAAGTCACAGGGTCCTCCTTTCCTTTGAACTCATTTGGCACCTGGTTGCTCCTCATGGTAGCAGGTGTCTTGTATGGTGTGTCTGGCACAG
Source organism: Callospermophilus lateralis (assembly GCF_048772815.1). Lineage (NCBI taxonomy): Eukaryota > Metazoa > Chordata > Mammalia > Rodentia > Sciuridae > Callospermophilus > Callospermophilus lateralis. The sequence goes on along the minus strand of NC_135307.1, from coordinate 37,646,776 downwards.
CTGTGCAAGGTCCTGGAGGCTACCATCTCTTCATCTGTACTCCCCATAAAACTGGGGTTGCGCTTGTTCTCAGGAAGCACTGCGTCGCTGCTATTCATAAAACAGAAAAGTTCCTAAAACTTGGGGTTCAGGGTAGAAATAAAGTCTTTTAAAAAAACAAACAAAACAAAAAAGACATTCAGAAAGACAAGATTTTAGAACAAGACACTGGAACATTTCCAGGGTGATTAGATCATCCTCTGAGAGCCCCATTCCCAGACAGAGAACTTGCCTGTGGTACAATCTCAGTTAAATGTCTTTCCGGAATCCACTGACTCTGGGTTTCTTCGGATGATAGAAGATGAAGATTCTCACCCCAAGTAGAGTGAAGCCCTTGAAAAGAAACCTGAACACATCATCGCACCACAGCTGGCTTGGTAGTCAGCCCAAATGTGTCAGTAAGGACAGGGCCCCCAGAAGCTGCACAGGCAGTCAAACCAGTTCAGCTTTGGTCACTCTCAAGTTAATATTAATCTTTAACCTGTCAGATCACCACGACCCAAATAGCTTCCCATAAGAGCAGGCTCACGTCAGGGCAGCTGCATTAACACTGGTGTCATGCCTATAGCAAAGGAAATGGGAACCCTGTGAACCCACATCTGGAGAGACTCTCAAGGAGCCACAACCTAAGTAAATGATGACACAGTCAAGTGATACAAGAGGTGAGAGGCCTAAAGAACACAGTTTGAGGAATTGTTAAAGTAAATTAAGAGTGTTTAAGAGAAAGCATGGGAGCCCTCTTCTAGAATTTGAAGGAAGCAGCAGCTTGGGAGGTGTTGGCCATTGGGGAGCTGGCGGATTGGCGGGGTTAGAAAGCTGTGAGTGAAGCAGACACAAGGCAGGTCTTAGTCTAGTTTCCTCAGAAAAATAAGACTTCAAGGCAAAGCTTAGGTATCACTACTTTATTTGGGGTACAGTCTCTGAAAGAAATGTGAGGAAGGGGAGGAGCAAGAACAAAATATGTCACCAAGATGTCCCTGCTTCCCAAGAAATACAGCAAGCCACACCTCCCAGCGCCATGAAACAGTTTTGACAGGAGGAAGCAGTAAATTCTCGTCTAGGTCCTTCCTGTCTCTCCCACTCTCCACATAGAATAAATACCCCTAAAATCCAAAGAATCTTTCCTGGCCCCTTCCAGAGGCCCGAGCCCAGTAGGCCCAGTGGGTTCTGACCTAAACACAGGAGCTGCCGCAGCTCCCACCACAGTGCATGTGCCTGAGGTGACCTGAAGCCCAGCTCTCATCCCTGGGAAAGTCAGCATAACTGGAGTCTAAGGAAGTGAGGTGACCTCAATGGAAGCAGATGCCAAGGCTTCAGAACCACAGAAAGGGCAGGATGAGAGCTAGCAGAAAGGCTCAGGACAGGTGAGGCTGAAAGGTCAGTCCACAGGCCACATCTGCACAGCAGGCTATATTATCAGGCATTCCCTAATGTCCCAAATCATCTCTCAGTGAAAGAGTCCAGCGCTTCTCAACCAGGAAGTATGAAGGAATGCCCAGGGATTTTGTCAAATGAGCTTCTAATTCAGCAGGTCTGGGGTAGAGTCCCAGATTCAGCATTTCTCCCCAACTCCCAGGTTATGCTTCTCTGAAGCTTCCAGGCTACACTTCGAATATTAAGTTGATGTTCTGCTTCCCAAAGTAGTGAATTTTACATCCCGAGGTATGTTTCAGCAGATCCTGCATTGATTGATCTTCTGCCAAAAAAAAGACAGGGGTTTTGCAGAAAGTTCTCCTGCTTTAGATAAAAGGTTGAACTAAATGACCACGATAGAACCTTCCAAATCTAAGATTTGGATTTATTTTCAAAAACCTGATAAATACTAAGCCAATGATGAATTAAACATTAGTTAACAAAAGAAATGCCCACCTTAGCTCTTTTTCATTGCTCACTTTTCAATGACTGCTTATCAGACCCAGAGCACAATTAGCCCAGATCCTAATGGAAACTTAGAACTTTCCCTAATGACAAGAGACCAGGAACACATGTGATTCAGTCAGTAATTTATGTGACTGATGCTTTTCTCATCATCTCTCTTTCAATATCTTTCCTCCTCCACAAGAAACTCAAGGAGTAAATACAGAGATGATAAGGGGTATAGACAGGACATTAGGATCATTAGGGACTTTCTTCTGCAGAGATTTATTGAACTTGAGTTAAATTTAAAGTGAAAATTTCATCATTTCACTTCATTCTCTGATAGATAAAAACTGAAAGTCAATCTCCTCAACCCAGAACCTTACAGAACAAGTTTCTGGATAACCAAGATTTCTATAAAGACAAAAGCTAGCCCTTTAGAATTAGATATATTTTCCCCCTAATTATTTTATTCTAAATACCACTTGGAACTGCTCTACTAATTTCAATTACACATAGCCATTTCTCTCAACTTTTCAATTTCTCAAATTCTTATTTGTTCTCTATCATTGGAAGGCAACGTATTGGCCTATTTAAGCTTTTCTCTACGCACACTCTTGGCTTTGTCCACACTGGTGATAGGCCATGCTTCTGACAATCCAGAGGGACAGAAGGGCTTAGCTTTCCGGGCTGGAATCAGAGGGCTGAAAACTGCCACTACCCATCTCTGCCACGTGGTGTCACTGTTAGCGACTTGCTCCACCTAGTGGTGTGGGCCTGCCACTGCAAAGAGCTTGTGCTGCTCTGGACTCAGGTTAAGATTTCCTGTGGTTCCCTGAGTGTGAGTTTATCCACTGGCTACATCAACTTGTTCTTTGCTCTTTTGTGACACATACACACTCCCTCAGATGATGGCCAGCCACAGGGAAGCTGTTCCAATATCCACCATCTCCAAGATCCAGAATCCTCTTTCCTCCCCCACTTAGCATCCAAACCCTCAAAATACAAAAGGTCTTATTGCACTTCTCTTTCCTGCACATCTGCACTGATTTTTCTCAGGAAAGTCAACATCCATAATTCCTAGGAGCCCTAGTCCAGCCTCCTATCCACTTCCCTGACGTCTTAGTCAAGACACATTGAACATAATTTCCCTTCTTATTCATATCTCAAGGCCAAAGTTTGAACATCATCATTTGATTTGGTTTGGTTTGAGGTTGGTTGTTTTTCTAGTTATGAATACAAGTGCCTTTAACATTGGAAAATTATAGATTCAGAGATGTGATTTGACTTAATTCATATTACAAAACTAGTATTTTGGAGAGCCTTGATTTCTAGCCCATCTCTGGTCCCCAAACACATGCTCCGGGCAATGTTCCACATGGCTCCCTGCCTCCCTGCCAAGGCTCTCTGACACATGACACCCCTTCTCCAAACTTAATATTCTCTCTTCTTTTTTAAATTTTAATATAAGTATCATTATTATCCAGTTAAATTTGACAACTACTTTTTCTCTAAAAATGAGCTATATACCCCCATCTCTGCCTTACTTCACACTGTTTCTGTTTTCCTAAATCACCCTTTATTTCGTCAATGCCTTTGAATCCCCAGTCTTTTCTTGAGGCCCACACATTAAGTCCTCCTTCAGATCTTTTACCATCCCTCCTATTGAATGTGTTCCCTTCCTCCTTTGGACCCCCATAACATTTTATGCATGCTTTTCTCATATTCTTTCATTCCTACATTGCAGATATTTGAGGACATCTTGACTTCTGTGAACATAGCACTTTAATTTTTATTTCTGCAGCATCTGGAATAGCATCTTATCCTTAGTCGGCATTTAGTAAACACATGCTGAATGGAATTTCAATGCCAAAAGCATCCCCACATCTTTAGTAACATTCTCCCTTGGTCCCTGTTAGCATACTCTAATCCCATGAAGATTAGATACAGAAAAAGAAATATAAAATAAGAATGAAGGATGGTTTGAGGACATTTTTGGTAGATTGCAGAAATCCCAAATGGTTTGGATGGCTAGAAATACCTATTGATATATTCACAGCCTGGAGAAAAGTCATCCATCTCCGTAGCTGAGAAAGACAAAGTGGGGAATTGGGGACTGCAATAAGGGACATTTCATTTCATAGAGATGGTCACACTCTCGTCCTTTAAGAACTCTGACAGCCCTCTCAGTTTGCTTTCCGGTATCTCACTGCTCCCTCTTTTCAGTATCTTAGTGCTGGAGTCCCACAGGACTTTGTCCAGTTCTTCTATTACTCTCCATCTACAGCTTCCCCATAGGAGGGTGACTTTTGGCACCTGAGCAATTTATAATCTACTAGGAACTGACTGGTAAATGCAGAGATGGGAACTGAGCAATGTCACTTAACCATCATAATGTATTCCTAACTTTTGACATTGGCAGAGACTTGTAGGCTGTGAGTGACAGGGTGGTGGTGAGAGGGAAGAACCAGAACTTTGGTTGGCTTGAATGCCTCCTGGACATGTGATGCTTTGCACGCCTAGTAAATATAATCAAGTATTTATATTTGCTTACTAGGCATAAGTAGAAACCCTCCTGAACCAACGTCTCTCATTCTGCTTTTCTTGGTAGTCAGAAAATTCCAATGGATAGGCAGAACTAACACCATCAAATTGGCGATATTACCAAAAGTTCTCTATAGGTTTAATGCAATGCCAATCAAAATCCCAACGGCATTTCTTTGTAGAAATAGATAAAGCAATCATGAAATTCATATGGAAAAATAAAAGACCCAGAATAGCAAAAGCAATTCTAAGCAGGAAGTGTGAATCAGGCGGTATAGCGATACCAGATTTCAAACTATATTACAGAGCAATAGTAACAAAAACAGCATGGTACTGGTACCAAAACAGGTGGGTGGACCAATGGTACAGAATAGAGGACACAGAGACTAATCCACAAAACTACAACTATCTTATATTTGATAAAAGCATGCAATGGAGGAAGGATAGCATCTTCAACAAATGGTGTTGGGAAAACTGGAAATCCATATGCAACAAAATGAAACTGAATCCCCTCCTCTCACCATGCACAAAAGTTAACTCAAAATGGATCAAGGAGCTTGATATCAAATCAGAGACTCTGCGTCTGATAGAAGAAAAAGTTGGCTCCGATCTACATATTGTGGGGTCGGGCTCCAAATTCCTTAATAGGACACCCATAGCACAAGAGTTAATAACAAGAATCAACAATGGGACTTACTTAAACTAAAAAGTTTTTTTCTCAGCAAGAGAAACAATAAGAGAGGTAAATAGGGAGCCTACATCATGGGAACAAATTTTTACTCCTCACACTTCAGATAGAGCCCTAATATCCAGAGTGTACAAAGAACTCAAAAAATTAGACAATAATATAACAAATAACCCAATCAACAAATGGGCCAAGGACCTGAACAGACACTTCTCAGAGGAGGACATACAATCAATCAACAAATACATGAAAAAATGCTCACCATCTCTAGCAGTCAGAGAAATGCAAATCAAAACCACCCTAAGATACCATCTCACTCCAGTAAGAGTGCCAGCCATTATGAAGTCAAACAACAACAAGTGCTGGCGAGGATGTGGGAAAAGGATACTCTTGTACATTGTTGGTGGGACTGCAAATTGGTGCGGCCAATTTGGAAAGCAGTATAGAGATTCCTGGGAAAGCTGGAAATGGAATCACCATTTGACCCAGCTATTGCCCTTCTCGGACTGTTCCCTGAAGACCTTAAAAGAGCATACTACAGGGATACTGCCACATCGATGTTCATAGCAGCACAATTCACATTAGCTAGACTGTGGAACCAACCCAGATGCCCTTCAATAGATGAATGGATAAAAAAAATGTGGCATTTATACACCATGGAGTATTACGCAGCACTAAAAAATGACAAAATCATGGAATTTGCAGGGAAATGGATGGCACTAGAGCAGATTATGCTTAGTGAAGCTAGCCAATCCCTAAAAAACAAATACCAAATGTCTTCTTTGATATAATGAGAGCAACTAAGAACAGAGCAGGGAGGAAGAGCAGGAAGAAAAGATTAACATTAAACAGAGACATGAGGTGGGAGGGAAAGGGAGAGAAAAGGGAAATTGCATGGAAATGGAGGGAGACCCTCATTGCTATACAAAATTACATATAAGAGGTTGTGAGGGAAATGGGAAAATAAACAAGGAGAGAAATGAATTACAGTAGATGGGGTGGAGAGAGAAGAAGGGAGGGGAGGGGAGGGGGGATATTAGAGGATAGGAAAGGTAGCAGAATACAACAGTCACTAATAGGGCATTATGTAAAATTGTGGATGTGTAACCGATGTGATTCTGCAATCTGTATTTGGGGTAAAAATGGGAGTTCATAACCCACTTGAATCTAATGTATGAAATATGATATGTCAAGAGCTTTGTAATGTTTTGAACAACCAATAAAAAAAAAGGAAATTCCATAGAAAACTCAGAGTTTCTTAAGGCAAATCACTGCATGCTTATACACACTAAATGTATGGTTTGGGGGGCTCTTTTGAAGATGGAAGAAAATTTTAAATGCAACAACCTTTTATGCACATTTACTGCCCCACTGCTTATTTGAATTTTGCCACTCAAAAAGAATAGAATGCTGCTTATTATGTATTCTTCTCCTGCAGAAACCAATAGTTAGGTCTCTAGTACAAAACCAGGTAAGTCTTTCCCTGGGATACATAAATGCTGGGATGTCTGTACAAGTGTGTGAGTATGTATGTGAGTGAGAACACGTGTGTGTGGGGGGGGGTGCATGTGCGTCTGTGAGCATGCCTGAGTGATGGGTATGAAGTCTTCTCCTTACCCAGTTCTACTCACTGAGGCTTTGCCTGCATAGAATTGCACTGCACAGGGGGGGCTCCTAGTTTTCATCTATGCAAAATAGTCCAAAGCTTCCAAATAAATGGGTTGGTAAAAAATTTCATTGCTTTAAAAAAGCTGTGCCTGTTGCTCAGTAGTAGAACACTGGCCTATCATGCTCAAGGCCCTGGGATTGACCCCCAGCACTGCAAAAATAGATAAGTAAACAGATAAAACAAGAAGCAGTGCCTGTTTTTATTTTACAGTTGTGAGAATTTTACCAATAGTATTAAATAGAAGACAAGTATTAGAGAAAAGACTAATGAAGTTTATTTTCCATGTAGAAACACATTTGTTTAAATCATCTTAGGATCTATCTTTAAAAACTGAAACTCATCAAGAAAACCTTCATATTTAAATCTTCTTCTGATTCATAAATTCTTCCCCCTATAATGAAACTGGTTAGTTGAGAACTGTCCTTGATAAATTGTCCTATTGTGTCCATGTCTAAAAGATCTAAAATACCCAGATCTAAGAAAGAAAACCCTAAGCCCCATGATCATTGTTCTGAACCATGTGTGGTCACATACCCTGTCAATAAAACATATTTGAGAACTCAACCATATTTATCTTTATGTGTTTATTCATAAAACATATGCACATACCATAATATAGACTATAGTACCTGTATAGTAAAATGGAGATAAAATTTTTGGAGCTGAATATTTATTTATTTATTTTAGAGAAAATGCTGTATCACTGAGCTATATCCCAGCCCTTTCTATTTTTTTATTTTGAGACAGTATTGGCTAAGTTTCCTAGGTTGGCCTTGAACTTGTGATCCTCCTGCCTCAGCCTCCTGAGAACCTAGCATTATAGGTGAACCACACAGCACCTGGCTTAAGAATTTATTTTATTAGTGCATAAAATATTTTTTTCCTCCTAAAATCCCTATTATTGATAGTAATATTTTCACACTGTGACAGCAGTGTGATTGAACATTTTACTGTTTGTGAATTCAGTCTGTCTTCACATTCTGAAAGCCTATTTCAAATGCCTTTCTAGTCTCAGTGGTTTCACACCATCATTAACTAATCCCTCCAGGCATGATACACAATGACTGAAGTGCACCCTAATAGGACTGGATGTGAATCTGCATTCATTTGCTAGGGCTGCCATAATAAAGCACTGAGACTGGATGCCTTCAACAACAGAAATTTCCTCTGTCACAGTTCCAGAGTCTGAAAGTTGAAAATCAACCCAAGTTTAGTGCTGGTTCCTTCTGAGGTCCATGAGAGAAAGCTCCATCCCGCATCTCCTTCCTCACCGGATAGAGGGCAATTTTCAACCTGGGTCTTCATGTGGACCTCTCTATTCATACCCTGTGTCCAGATTTCTTCTTTTTATAAGACACCAGTCTTGCACCAGGGCCCATACTATGGCTTCATTTTAACCTAATGACCTCTGCATAGATCCTATCTCCAGAAAAAGTCACACTCTGAGATAGTAGAGAACAACATTTCAAATTATGAATGGAGGGGGGTGGAGACACCATTCAACCCTTAATGAAATTCATATTTCAAATAGCTTTGTTCTTAGTTTTGAAGTTTTAGGTCAACTTCTTATTAGTTGTGATTAGCTCTGCCATTGGCCTTGTATTATGTATTATTACCTTTATTACATGGCTTCACAGAAATCTAGCTCACCTAACCATTCTCATGTAAACTTTAAAACATTATGAGATGCCAGAAGAAAACAAATAGATGTTCCCACAGCTGCAGTTCCCACCTTCCCATGTGGCACCTTGGCAACTGACATTCAGACCATTTGAGGGCTCTGCCAATTTCTTTATTGCACAAAACTCCATTCCATGTGTATGAGTCCTCACATATTCTTGGAGTGTGCCAATGAATTGTCTTGTGGTATGATCACACCACCTGAAGACTTCTGATCCAGATCACATTTTCCTGAAACTATGGCATTTTCAAATCCAACTTGTAAGAAGGGCCTGTGGCTGTGAAGTAGACTGTGAAATCATTCTGCAGTCAAACCAAACTCACAGGGGCCTGCAGAACCTAAGATTCTTGCTATCTCTTTTCATCATCTCAGATACACCAGTATTTAATTGCTCCCTGAGGTTTGACATGGTAGACTGAGAACAATATGGGTTTTAGCAGCACTTCATTTGCTCCATGGCCAGTGCCATTCAGTCCACTTTGTTTGGAGCATTTGCTGAAAATGTCATTCAGAAGATATCAACACTGCCTGAGTCATCATTCAATTGAATTTGTACAATAATGTGGTAGGAACTATGTTTTTCACTAAAATCACAAGACAATAATGGTGACGCAGGTTGGGAATGAAAGATGCCAAATAATCTGATTTACTTGGTGCTCCAGCCAGTGACCTCAGAGTGAGAGAGAGAATGGAATTATCACCTGTTTCCTAAAGAGCTGCAGAGTTAAAACCTCCTCTGTGCACAGTGAATTTGGCCAAGTCTACTCTAGTTCTGAGGAGTAAATCAGCCCTCAAAAGAGCAACAATGCAATGGCCAAATGACATATTCAGAGGAAATCAAGGGCCTGCCAAAGGGAAAGGAAGCCTATCAAGGAGAGCAAGAGGAAACCCTGCTGAATTTCCCTGATGTGGTCCTGCAGCTCCAATGCAAAACACCAACAAAAGCCAACTAACGCAGAAAGAGTTTGACATTTTTCATCCTCAAATACATTCTGAACTGGCACAGAGTAATTACTTTCTGTAATTCTGGGTAGAATTTAGAAATAGCCTGGGTGGGCATTACAGCTGTACCTAATCAGGGTAATCCAAAAGTTAAATGAGACTAGAGCCTTGGATCTCTGTGACCCAGTGAATCTTAGCTCATATCCTGTCCCACCTCACTGACTCTAACTCCCAAACACACCATGCAGCTGTGTGTCTCCTTAAGTTTTAATGATAGTTGAAGGCTAAGTTCCTGTCTCTGCTCTGCAAAATGGTCCCACTCAATCCACTTTGAGTTGAGTCTGTTTCATTGCACATATTTCTACAATTATGTGTATCTCATTACATCAGGCTTTTTAAAAGTCACATCTATCCTACTAGATTGAAAGTTCATTAACATCAGGGAGTGTGTTCCATCTTTCAGTGTCAATACAGATTTTGACATTTAAATAAGTATTCAATAAGTGTTTTGAGGGCTGAATAAATAATAAACTGGTCTGCTGTTGAAAATGCTTAGAAGTTCCTAGTGTTGTCAGACACATGTTCTCATGAACCCTCACTATAAACCTGTGATTTCATTATCAACCTTTTCATTTTAAGGACAGGAAAAGTGTGCTCAGAGAAAATAATTGACTTGTCCAAGGTCACAGAGCTTCTAGCAGCAGAAACAGAATGCCCATCCAAAACTTCTGCTGCCAAGATCACTTAGTGCTTTCTCACCTGCCTGCAGTAAGCTCAAGCCTTCTAGTGGAAGACAAAAATCAACCATGCCCAATAGTAAGGGACATGGAAGAAAAACTTTGATTCTGTATGAGAGGATCGGGACTGAGAGTTGCTTTCTTAGACCAATAGAAGACAGTACAATGAGATAGTGAATGAATGAAGAAACACTGTCAGACTATAAGACAACAATTCTCACCCAACAAGGTAGCCTCACCCTGACCTTAGGTGTGAGGCTTCAGATGTCTGGATCAGGCTTGAGTAGTTTGAGATTGACCGACTCAGAGAAATTATATGAGATACATGAGTTCTCATTCAGATTGAGGCTTTTGCCCCCACAAAACAGACACTGAATTAGTTCAGCTTATGATTGTCATCTTTGCCTTGAGTTTCCTCAGGAAATTGCAGAGTGGATGGGCATGAACCGCTGTATGCTCCATGCTCACTCCTGAGCAGTTCTTGGAGGATTCAGGGCAGATTTTTCCAGAGTAGGAGTGTTAAAAAATCTCAGGGAAAGAGGCTTTGGAGAGACGATGAACCTGGATGGAATCCTGGTTCCTCTCTTACTACCTGTATGTTATTTGGTAAGTTCCTTAATCTCTCTGTGCCCCAAAGTCCTCATCTGTGAAATCAGGTTAATTGCTAATGTCTATCTCATAGGGTTTCTGTAAAAATTAAATGGAATAAAATAAAGCTGGTAACTTGACCGATGTTTCTTAATTTGGAGTCCCAGGACTCCTGAAGATCCTCAGATACTCTTTTGTTCGACAATACTTTGTATTTTTCAGTATGGAGAGTGTGCATTCTAAATTGACCAGTCTTTAGTAGATTATATTGACTTTAGCAAAATAATTAAAATGGAAATTTCTACAATTTAAATGATGATTAGCAATGACTAAAATACTCACAAGGAAAAACCTAATCGTGCCCAAAGCATAATACTCATACATACTACTAATACACTGAACATGGACAATTTAAGTTTAACCAAAATCTACTCTTTAAACTGTAATTAATTTGAATCTTATTGGCTGTAGTTTTGTTTATATTAATTTGTAAGTTTGTTTTTAAATTTATTTGAGGACCTAGCTTTGTAATTTTACATGCTGAGGAAATTTTAGAATTAAAAAAAAAAGTGGTACGTAATGCTAGAGGTCTACAAAAATTTATTTCCTCAAAAAGAGATCCACATATATATACAAGATGACTCAAGTCAAACATTGAACCAGTGTCTAAAATCCTCCGATGTGGAAACTAATGACTGTAGGACATGGATAGAAGGGACAGGGCAATCTCAGATCATTATAATACTTTTCATTATAATCATCACATGGTTTTTCTCTTCAGTTTCCTGCAAAGAGAAAGAAAAAGACAGAAGAAATAGTCTAGATGATCAAGAATGGAATTCTCTCATGCAAATTCAAACTATAAAGGGAAGCATCTCACACTTTGCGTGGCTGCGTCTCATTACTCAGAAGTCAGTCCATAGGCAAAGAGCTTGTATTTACTGTTTCATCAAAGAAGGACTGTCATCCACGGAGGATTCATTGCAACCTGCCCTTAACATTTTTGAACTACAAGTTCATATATCTGAGTAGATTAACTCAGAGGCTTGTTGCAGGAAACCAGCAGAAATTTGATTCCAATTGACTGATAACAGCTCCTGTTTTCTCCAAGTCTAAACAATGACAAAAACATTCAAATTTCCAGGAAGGGTGGGAGGTTGGGAAGGTTTTTTTTTGTTTGTTTTGTTTTGTTTTTTTGCGGGAGACTTTAAAAATATGTAGTATTTGTGCTGGGGTTGTGGCTCAGTGGTAGAGCGCTCACCTAACACATGTGAGGCCCTGGGTTCGATCCTCAGCACCACATAAAAATAAATAAAAAAATAAAGATATCGTGTCCAACTACTACTAAAAAATAAATATTTTTTTAAAAATATGTAGTATTTAATCCTAAATTGGCGTATTCTGCACCTGTTATAAGGGGCAGCTTCTTCTTCTTTCATTTATATTTATTCCTTTGGTAATCATGGGGTTTCAGAGGAAGGGGCAAAAGTGACAGTGATAGTGGAACAGAGTACCTACTTTTGTAACCTGTGTGCCAAGTCAAAAAACCTAGTCAATTCATGTAAAACTAGGCTTCTAAATTGTAAAGTCAGACACAAGAGGCCATCGGCATACAGGATAAGAGAAAAAGGCAGCTGAAAGGACTCACTGCCTTGCACAGCCTGAGTGTCCTGTAGGTGGCGCACTATCACACATGCTTTCCTCCCTCACAGTTACCACAGGAATGGAGCTCCTGGAGCATCCTGGATGGGGGAGGGCATCTAACAGGAGCACAGGGTGTCCACAGATGCTTGATGGGAGAGGTCGGCCCAGTAACCGTATAGTGACTCACTACAGCAAAAGCGTGTCTCTTTCTCAACCATTTGAAGCAAAGGGTCAGATGGAGAGGCAGTTAGTGGTGGATGGAACTAGAAACAAACATGTAAAAGACACTAATGATGGCTTGATTTTTAGGCCAGTTAATGGGTCCCAGGAGTGCTCTATACATGTTACAGTTATTATCCCACTTAGTGCTCTATGAAGTCAATGAGGTAGGTACAATTAGGACAGTAGCCCCAGTTTTCAAGACAAGGAAACTGAGGCTAAGTGCCTTTTATACAGATAACAGGCCAGAATTCTAACTCAATTCTAGCCTCAGTCCAGGACCCCAACTCAGCCACCATACTGTAAGCAGAGTGGGGAGAATGTTGAATCCTGATAAGAGGAAGAAACGTCATCTCCTGCATCTGAGCAAGCAGTCCCTCCAGGAGCTGGGTGACACCTCATGCTGCCAGACACATCTCAGTTCCCAGGATGCCTCGCTGGGCCTCAGTGCACCCTCACATATATCCTGGTTGTGTAACTCTTCCTGGGGCTCCTGGGAAACCTGATCTCTCATTCCTAGGAGTATGTCTAGTGCTTTGGATAAACTGGGATTTCTCTTGCCTTTCAAAAGCCTAACACTGAGGTAGGTACCCAATGTTGATCTAGTAGAGGTTTCCAAACTTTGGTGTGCATCAGAATTCCCTGGAGGATTTTGCTAAAACAGATTGCTGGGCTCTGCCTCCTGACTCACCATGATTGGCATGAGGTCCAAGAATTTCATGTGATGCTGATGCTATACATCCAGGGACCCCATTTTGAGAACTACTGATTCAGAGCCTCACCATCCCATATGTGGAGAGCTACAAAAGCAGCAGCCACACTTGTGAGCTTGTTGGGAATACAGGGTCTCAGTTCCCACAAAGGCTTACTACATTTAACCAAAACCTCCAGTTCCTTCAAGTGCTCATTACAGTTAGAGAAACGCTGGTAGAAATACCAAGAAACTTCAAAACAAAATGATGTTGGCCTCACCCACGGATACTGAGTTTGGTGTCTGCCCCCTTCTGCCCCAAGGTACTAATTAAGCAGGTTGGGCATGTGGTCAGGGCATGGGGATTTTTTTTTTTTTTTTTTTTTTAGATTTTTCTGGGCAATTCTAATGTGCAGCCAGAGTTGAAAGCCACAGACCACTAGCTGATCTACTGACAGTTTCTCTTACCCCACATCAATTTACAAGATATGTACCTGTAGAAGGAAAACAACTGGCTCACTGCCACATTTATTAAACTGAGAGAAAAGGAGAAAAAGTGAAAATAACATGTCTGAGAAGTCCAGTTTGGTCAAGACAGGCTTCAGCTACAAAAGGCTGAAGAATAAAATGAGATCAACACGCAAAATCAGTTATAAACCCAGTAAATATTACTGTAGCACCAATCTGCAGATGAAGCTGAGAAGTCAGAAAAATATCCTTTTCTCAAATGAATATTTGATCTTCATATGAAGTGCTTCGCTACTGCCCCCTTTTCCGCCATAGCACTTTCCCCCGTTTTTAATATGTGGCTTTAGACAATTTATTCTACTTCTTCATACCTCAAATGAAAATCAAGAATATTTCTCTCTAGTTTCTTGTGTGACGGCTGAATTGGATTCCATAGGAAGGGCCCAGTGCATGCTCAGCCATCTAATGAGAACACAGTAAGTGGTCCACTTGGGAGAGTTCCTCAATTAGGGACTTTAGTGATTAGGTAGCTAATGATCTGTAATGCCCTCCTTAGCACCTGCTAATCTTACTTGAGGAAGGAGGATGTGTCCAGCCCTCTTCAGGAAGCCACAGAATCTTCAGTCAGCAAGGTTGGAGGCAGGGCTGGATCCAGACCAAAGAGGCTGGTCAGCAAGTGCTTGAGAGTCAAGTATTGAAATTGTTCCACAGCAAGGTTTCGGGCAGCGTCAATGAGAAGCAGGCAGCTCTGAACTCTTACTACAGTCACAGAGCTCAAGATGGGAACCCCAGCAGAAGGGCTGTGACCCAGCATTTCAAGGTTTGTCTCATCCCCAGGGATCTGAGTCGGCTGTGAAAAGGCCAGTGTTTCCCCAGAAATCTCTTGAGAAACCATTTGACATAGGAAATAAGGAGGTGAAGGGGCTAAGATGAGAAGTGAAACATAATTCTTTCAAGTTTGTTTCTTCATGCTCCTTCCTTATCCACCTTATTTAAAAAGATACCTCCTCTCAAAATAAAAAGGGCTGAGGATGTAGCTCAGTAGTAAAGTGCCCCTGAGTTCAATACCCAGTAACTACCAGACACACACACAAAAACTTCTAATAGAAGTTTTGTAATGCTTTGAAAATGCTCAGATGTATTTTCCAACTTGTAGTCAATATCCTTTGTATACCAATGAGATACTGCAGGAATGTAATTAGCTGTCTGCAGCTAGTTAATTAAGAGATACTGCAATACCTCGGCCTCTGGCATTAAGCAAGTCTAGCTGATATGACCACAATTGGCAAATAAGAGGATTGACAGGACACCAGGGGATAATATGTCACTCGCTCAGGAATTTGTTTTTCTAGTGAGTAGATGAGCTCAGCAGAGTGTCCTAGGGGTGGGCCCTTCATGAGGCCCAATTATTGTCTAGAAAAAAAAGAATTTTTAACTATTGGAAAATGTGGTAGTAGAGAATTCTTCCATCATTTTCCCTTTTTTCTGTCACCCAGGGAGTCAATTTACTGAAGTCCAGGAGGGGGTTAAGACAAGAGAAAACACTTTGGTCATGCCACCTGATAGGGCAAAGACCTTGTATAAATTTTTTAAAAGGGGTTCTCTCCTCCAGCTAAATGCAGCCCTTGTCCTTGTGTTTGCTCCAGCATCCAGCTTGGTAAGTGGGACCTGAACTGGGTTTCAGTCATGATCACCCTTTGGAAATACATGGGCACCCTGCACACCCAAAAGCAGGATCCTTGTCTTCACCCTGCCCTCCCACCCAGATCAAGAAAGACTAGACTTGGAAGAGTAAGCCCTCTGGAAGGAAAGACCAGATTGTCTCTCCTTACCTTTGGAAGGAAGGGATGTTTCCACGTGTGAGGGCTTGTTTGCTACTCATCTGTCCACAATGCAATGACACTTTGAATGTTGGCAAAGTTCTCCTCATTCCCAGATATTAGTTTGGAGAAAAGCAGAAGTCAAGACACTTGGTATTCTCCAAACTAATGATCACCTACTGGTGAATGCAGTGGGAAATAGGGGAATAGTTTCAGAATTTGGGAGAGCTTCCCACAGCCCACCTGCAGACTGTGAAGTATGACCCCCACAGGAAAAGGTACTTTCCGACCACCTCCATCTCTTGCAAGCTTTTGCGTAATAAGGTAGTGGGTAAAAGAGTGTAACTATATGAAGAATATCAAAGTGGAGGGAGAAAGCTGGGAGAGTACAGTTTTTCCTTTAATAAGCACTGGAGTTCTGAATGGTGCCCTTCTCTGGCCCCAGCAGTGCCTGCTCCTTGGGGCCATGCCCATTGCTGCTCTCACTGCCCAAGGAACACTTGGGGAAGATGTCAAACACATCACAGGTCTACTCCATCAGAATTCCAAGGAGCAGAGCTGGAAATTTACATTTTTTAACAAGGTCCCCAGGTGATTTTATGTATTCTAAAGTTTGTGAATGACTAATCAACCCAGATAAGTAGCAGATATACTGGCTATTTACTAATGGGTTTATCTGCTTAAGACTTCTTTTTGCATTTAGAGAGTAGAGAGTGAGTCCCCAATGCCATTTACACAGCTATCTATCAGACTAAACCTGGCATAATATTATTCTCCTTGACTAGAAAGCACGGAAGAGCAATCTAACTTCTACAGGCCATAAATAACCAGTCATGAGCTTTTACTAAGCAGTTCCCAGGGAACTTATATGGGATCAAGCATCTAGTTCTGATCCCACCCTAAAACCTATCATATTTCCAGTGTAGCCTCATCATGGTACATATAGCACCTTCCATTTGGTTTCAATCTCTTTAGACAAAGGTACAAAGGAGCTCTCTGCTGAAAAGACAGTGAAATGGTGCTTGGAATACGAGGGGAACCGGAAGAATAGGTCAAAACATCTCACTGAATAAATAAGGCAGCCCATTTCCTGGCTGCATTCAAAACATCTGGTTGTGCCCATTGAAGACTCCATAAAGCTGGAGAGTACTAAGAGCTTTGGGTCTGACCAGGAGGACTATTGACTGTAAAATAGGGTATATTCATTTATTACTGCTGCTATAGCCATTTACCACAATTTGGTCGCTCAAAACAACACAGGTTCATTATTACACAGTTCTGTCAGTTAAAAACTGGACACAGGTCTTACCAGGCTGAAATCAAGGCAATGGCAAAGCTACATTCCATTCTGTAGGCTCTGGCTGGGTGCTTCCTCACCTTTTCCAGCTTGGAGAAGCTGACAACACTTCTTGGCTAATGACCTCTTTCCTCCATTGTCAAAGCCCCAAAAGCAAGGCAAGCCCCATGCACATGACATCACTCTGTATTCCTCTTATAACTCATTTTTCCACTCAAAGGGACCCTCATGAGTATACTGGATCCATCCAAATAGCCAAGCACAATCTCCCCTTTGTAGGGTCAACTCATCAGCATCCTCAATCCATGTGAAACCTTAATTCTCCTTTGCCCCATGGAAGGGGGGGGCATATTCTTAAGTTCTAGTGAGTAGAGTGGGGAGGAGGATTAGTTCACCTGCTACCTAGGAGAACTCTGAACCCCAGTCAGAAATGAAAGCAGATGTCATCAAGGTCACATGTCAGTTCTGAGATGTGAGGTAAGCCTAGGAGGCTATAAATAGGAAAGAAGATACAGTGTTCTGAAACAAGAGGGATGGGGACACAGCAAGTTGCAAATGAGGGAAAGGCCAGGGGAAGTAGCTCAGGACCTAGGCAGAAGGTTATGGAATAGAGTTGAATGAAGGCTTGCATTTGCAGAGTGCCATTTGCATGGTGGCCCCACCCAGGAACTTAAAAAAATATGGAAATCCAGACAAAATATCAACAAGCAATCTATTATCATCATTTCTCACCATCCTCCTCTTCCTTTTCTCCTATCCTCCAATTTCCTCCATATCTTCCTTTGAATCCTTTTTCTTCAGAGATAAATAAAAGGAAATCATGTACAATGAGGAGAAAATTAACCTTGACATTATCTTCCGAGGTTCACTTCATGAATATCCATGCCAGAGACATCTGGTTGGATTAGAACCTCCTCCAGGGCATTGCCTCTTACTCATCTATGAAAATTTTTGCAAGAGTTTTACATGGATTTTTAGCGCCTGCTGGAAAGAATCTTACAGTGTCACGAACCCAGAAAACATTAAAATGTAAATTGATGAGAAGGGAAACATATACAAAAATTGCTCAGGAAAGAGAGAGAGAGAGAGAGAGAGAGAGAGAGAGAGAGAGAGAGAGAGAGAGAGAGAGATCCATCTGAAATCCAGAGTCAAAGCAATTGCTGAGGAAGAGATACTAACACATGAGGAGCTCTGGCTGGAGTCTGCTGGGAGACAGAACTGGATTCTTGTTCTACCAGCGGCAGTTCTGCCTGGAGCAGTTTTTCGACTCTCCTAAGTGGAACAGATTTCAGTCTGTGTCTGTATTTTTGTGGAAGACGCTGATGCAGAATTGCCCATGACCTCAAGTCACTGTTCTCTGCCTCCAGGCCAGAAAAATAGTTTGCTACTACTAACTGTTCCACACTGTTACTTTGAGTTTATTTTAAATTATAGCAGTAATAAATGCTTAATCTGTTCTCCCAAAATTCAGGTCATGCAGAAATGTGTGAAAAGCAGGGGTCACTGCCTCTATCTCTTCCCCAGTCCATTTCCTTTCCCCACCAAAAACCACTGAATAATGTGTATTCTTCCAGACCTTTCTCAGCGGACATATGGACACACAAGTATTTCTTTTTATTTCTTTTTTTTTTTTCTAGTCGATTTGTCTTTTGCATTCAATATATTCTGGATGCCCTTCTCTGGAAATATGTTCAGTTCAACCACAATTTTAATTGGCTTCATAGCAGTCCTTAGAAAAGTCCTGTGTTTTAAGTCCTTTTTTAGGTACAAATATTTACTTGGTTTCAGGGTTTTTACAAAAGCAGTATTGCAATATCTATCCTTGTACTCACATCCTTGCACACTTGCATGATTATTTTTGTAAGAGAGATGCCAAAGGTAAAATTTACGGGTAAATTGAGTACATTTAATAGGAATTGCTAACTTACATACCTCCCAACAGCAAATTAGAATTCCATTTTCTCTTCTTAAAGACATTAAATGTGAAAAAACTTTATATTTTTCTCTATCTTATGGCCCCCAAATAGTGTCTGATAGTTAATTTGGTTTGCTTTTTGCTCCACCTGGAGCTAGTCAGGGACAAGGGAGATTGAGATCCTGGAGATGTGGGGGCTGAACCATCCATCAGTCTCCTTAGGAATCTTCTCCCTATCTATCTATAGTCTTTCTCTTTTTTCTCTATCAACTAACAGGAGACTCATGGGAAGTGAATCAATAGTTCTCACCCTGCATGACATCAAGTTTGGGAAATATATTAGGTTTCTCTAACCCTCACTTTCTGGAAGGATTGGACAGCAATCCCTGAGAATCTCCCAAATGGCATAAACCAAGACTATGGATTTTAGTTGGTTAAACCTAAATTCACACAGGATGCAATAGCTCACACCTATAATCCCAGCAGCCCAAGAGGCTGAGGCAGGAGGATCACAAGTTCAAAGCCAGTCTCAGCAACTTAGTGAAGCCCTAAGCAATTCAGCAAGGCCCTGTCTCCAAATAAAATACAAAAAAAAAAAAAAGGCTCAGTGGTTAAACACTTCTGGGTTCTCTCTCAGATTACCCCCCCGCCAAAAAAAAACAACGAAATTCTCCACAAATACAATTCTAGACTTGATCAAAGTCACCAAATGTTTCTATGTTTCTGTTAAGGATGCTCCCAGATTGTGACAAGAATTAAATTGAGTATATGAAATATTAGATACTCAGTAACTGTGAGAGTGTCTTTCCTTTTCTTTATTGCTTCCATCTGGTTCCCTTGAGTAACTGGCACTTCTCCTTGTACCCACAGGCCATCAGTGCCAGCTGGCACAGTCTTGCCTCTGCTTGATTTGTGGACCAGGACTTGCTTTTTGGTGTCTGTCCAGTCTTCTGTTTTTATGAAGGTTGAATTTTGTCCTTGTTCTCTCTCTACCCTATATTTAGAAAAATCTTCTTGAAGGACACTACTCATCCTAATTGTCCCATCATCTTTTTCCTATAATTTAGAAACCTCATTCTCTTTCTCTAGATGCTAAAGCCTGCCTGACCCTGGACCAGAAATGCCCTTCCCAAGCTTGGATTTGGTTTCAACTTTCTCTTATGTGTCATTCCCCAATACCGCCATAACTCAGTCTCCATCTATATTATTGTGTCCCCACCTCCCAATCTGTCCTCCTGGATCTGCCATGGTTTTCCTTTGCTAGAACAATGAGACACCACAGTGCAGTTTAAATGACACCCAGGGGCTCATGCTAACTGCTCTTCTGGTTCTTGGAAATGATTCCATGAAGAGAAGGGAGTGAAGTTGTTGTCCCTCCTCTTTTTCTTGCCTACTAAACATTTATGGTACAAGGGTTTCCCCCTGTCCCCAAACTAGGACAATAAATCAGTCTACAGGGATAAATCTATGACAAATTCACCTGAACAATGACCATGGTGTTTACAATATACCATTCTGGGAGCAAGGGGCAGGAGTGAAAGCAAAAGTCGCCACCCAAACTCCACAAGTCTGACGTCGAGTTTAAACCTTAGAGAAACTAACCAAAGCTTTTGCCTTTTTACATTTGCATCCCATCCTTCTGCTTCTTCAGTTGTCTAAGTGCTCTCTGAACTGTAAGTACATGTGATTGCCTACCAGCAGAGATATAATGTCCAGCATTCTGCTTTAACATATGTCCTATCAGAACTGGCCCTCTTTGTCTTATTACCAAGACCATTGATGTCTTTAAGTATTAAATAACCATGATGATAAGGAAAGAAAAGCTGTATCAATTTTACACAGTGACTATCTGTACTAGTTAGTTCAGCTGCTTAACCAACCCGAGACCAACTCACAATGGCTGAAAACAAGACAAAGTTATTTCTCTCGTTGAAGTTCTACTGAACAGGTTCAGCAGGTAGATGCTCTATGCCACTGGGTCATTCAGGGATCTGGTCTCTTTCTATCTTGTTCTGACATTCCTTTGGGTGTTGTTATGATTCTCAGGTAAAAACCAGCTTACTCCCTGCCACTTCTACATATCAACCTATAGAAAGGGTTTGGAAGTTGCCAACATCATTTCTGCTTACATGCCATTTTCCAGGTCTTGGTTGTGTGGCCACACTTTGTAGGGGAAACTGGAACATGTAATTTCTAATCAAACAGATATGATTAGAAATTACAGGCTCTTTTACTGAAGTCATACCACATGTACAATTTTAGTTTACTTCGCATTTAGTATTTTAGCAATCATTTCCCATGTCATCAATAAATATTCATGAACATCATCTTTAATAACTACATGATGGTTCTATAGATGAAAGTATTTTCCTACTGCCAAACATGATGTAGGTTGTTTCCAATTAGGGGTTTCATAAGTAGTATTGCAATTAACATCTGCAATATTAATCTTTATTTGCTCTTCTGATTATTTCTTTAGGAACTGTCCCTACAGGTGACATTATTCAATAAGAATTTATACCAATTAACCTTCTCCTCAGAAGCAAGTGAATAGATCAAATGCACATTACTATCAATAATACAGTATTTGTATTTTTTAATATTTGATCAATTGAAAATGTTATCTAATTATAACTTTAAATTCCATTGTTAATTAATGTATTTATTTTATTGATTGTGAATTTAACAAGTTTTAAATATCTATTAACTATATGTATCGTTTTTCTTTGCTCATTTATTATTATTATTGGGTTTTTTTTAATCTCTAAAAAAGGATGGTAACAGTACCTGCACAATAGAGTATATTGAGGATCAAACCAAGAAAGTGAGAAACATCAACTTTGTCTCTTCTACCTATTTGTTCTGGTATCTTTGGGACAAGCTCCACTTCCTTGGACCCAGTGTTTGTTGTGGCTATAATGGAGCAGTCTAAGGAGCTCCAGTCACTGTCACACTACCCCATCCTATTTTCTTCACAGTACTGATGACTACCAAAAATTGTATCTTTCCATGGTATCTCCCTCTCCCACTACAACAAAGCTCTAAAAATCTCCCTCCCCCCGCCTCTCTCTCTCTCACTCTCACTATATATAGTTGTAAATGGACACAATACTTTTATTTTGTTTATTTATTTTTATGTGGTGCTGAGGACGGAACCCATTGCCTCACACATGTGAGGCAAACACTCTGCCACTGAGCCACAACCCCAGCCCATAGTCTTTCTTCTTTAATGGTGCTTTTCTACCACCCAAACATCATCTGGCACATAGTAGGTATTCATTTAATACTTTTTGGATACATAAATGAGCCTCCTTTTCTTACTGCTAGAATTTCTTGACTATTTATAAACATTGTCACCATCTTCAACCACCCCTTCTCCAAAGACAAGCCTGACACCTCCACACCTCCCTCCCATATCTATGCACACTCACTCACCCAAGCTTCCAGAGTCTTCTCTGCCCCTATGTGTCACACTTGATAGTCCCAACTCAAAATGCCATCAATGAGTACTCCTTGACATTCCACTGCACTGTATCACACTTCTGGCCCAGCTTCTACTAGGATGTGTAGTCTCCAGTGAAGAAAAAAGAGAAGAAAGAAAAGTGAAGGAGAGCCCTGATCTGACTGCCAACACAATATTGTCCTCTGAAGAAAGGAATGCCTGACTCTCTGGTTGGAATCCTGAGCTAGCAACAGGCTGTGTTGGTAACAGAGAGCTTTTTCATATCTTCAGCTGGATGATGTGTACTTTTCCAAACCCGAGGGTGGAGCAAATAGGGCTTGTGTGCATGACTGTGCATCTCAGGCTGCACCACAGATGTGGCAGTTTCTAGAAGTCCTCCCCACCTCTAGGATATAATCTTCCTCTATTATGCTTATCAGAGATGCTGCAATTTAAAAAAAATTCTCATACATTTCAAGAGGAATTTTCATGAACTGTCCAAAGAGAACAGAAGCAGCACTTCCAGCTAGACTGAAAATCTAGCCTCGGTGAAAAGTATTGTACATTTTTTCCTATTTTATTTTTTTTATTTCAGAACTATTATGCATGTTTTCAAATGTGTTTTAATATTTTGAAATTAATTCTACTTTAATTTATAACTCTTAGGGTCCATAATATAAGAGTAACTATTTTTGAAACCTAATAAGTAATTAAGTTTCAGAAATTCTTTGACAAATTAAAAAGCAAGGACAACACATGAATAGTTTTTGGAATTTAGGCTGAATATGACCTGGTTAAAAATATGAACCATCTTTCTGAAGCTGTCATGGTACTTCAAGTACCCCTAGTTCTTCCAATTCCTGAGCCTCTCAATGTGATTGTCTTCTCATGTCTACTTAGCTCCTTTATGAATTGAATGGAAGTTAACTTCAGTAAACTTGCTTCAAAACCATATTCTAACCACCCTCAGTCTCAGGCCTATCCATCTTGAAATGAGAAAATACCCTCTTTTCTCATTGTTCCATTTAAAAGGCTATTGGAATCCACAAACAGGCTGCATCTTAGTTTACAGCCACAAACACTGTACTTCTGGCTTAGAGATTGCCCGCTAAGGGAATGAGGTTTAGACAGATAGTCAAGTCTCTTTGTGTGTCCCTTCATATCACCACATCCTGTGCTCATTCAGCAAGGATCTTCTTCATGGCCAACATCCAGAGCACCGACAATTGAGGCAGACTTCATTGTTCCTTTCATCTCTCTCAAAGAGTATTTGGGATTGATATCTTGGGAACAAGGATGTAGCAGTCTGAGAATAATGATATAGGGAAGGATATTTACTGTGACTAATAAGCCACTGTCACATGCAGTCTAACCCAAACATCCCCAGTGGAGATGTGATGACAAACTGTGGCCCCCTCTGAGCTCTCGAGTGCTACTTTCATTTGTCCACCTCAGTGCTTCAAGACATCCCACAAATTGGTGGCCTAATACTTCATGCCAGGATATTCTTGACTATACCGAGAATCTAAGACATTTTTTGTTATCATCATGCCTTCAAGGATATTGATTTTTACAATACAGAAAATGCTGGAACTTGCATGCCTGTGAAACAGGACTTATAAAGCCCATCTTGCCCTGGGTAGTGCAGAAACCGTCAGTCAAGAGTAAAGAGAAAAACATTTTTTATTAGTGCAGAGACTTTGCAGTGCCTAAATACCGAGGCTCAAAAGAAATAGAATCACATTGATAAACAGCACCCCAGCATATATATAGAAGCAAAGAAAAATGGCGTACAAATACGTACCACTATGATACGGCATTCAGGAGGATGTTGAAGAGTTTCCAAGATTCTTGGTTTAAAACAATTTTTTTAAGTTTTAGTACATCAACAAAAGTGAGCATTTGTAAGACCCAGCATGTAACTAATGAATCCAAAGGATTCAGCATAGACAGAACCATCTCTTTTTTTTCACAGTATTTGAAAAGACATTAAATCTCAGATGTTCTCAGATTATTCTTTAGAAGAGTTCAAAGAAATGGCTTTGATAGTGATGGCTTTGAATGTGGGCAGATCTTCATTTCTAAGAGGAAATCTGAAATGAGGTTGAGGCAGTGACAGCAAAGGGCAAACGTGGTCCAGAAGCCTGTCAGCAAGTCAGTGTGGGCAGGGCAGACTCAGTCAGCAGCTTTCAGACCTTCTCAACCACATAGGAATGGATCCTGAGCCTGGAACATTTCCGCACGGAGAGATATAGAGTCCTCACAGCCTGTGCTGGACATGCCACCGATATGGGAATATTTTTTCCTGTTTCAAACTCAATTCATACCTCTTTGTTCTGCGGGTATAGCACCTAGTCAGCCCCACTACTATATGTGTCCTCTATGGGGAATGGGGTCCTTCTGCTACAGCACAAAAGTTGTGCTTCGAGACCAATTGCCTTGAGTTACCTGCCTCCAGTGACCTGCTGGTCTGGGGAACGGACACCCACTGCTGAGGTGGGTCCTGCTCAGTCTGTCTCCATGTGAGGACAGCACTAATCTATCCAGTACTTGATTGTGTTGTTTTCCTTGGTAAGTTCAGTGCCAAGATGCAGTGGAGAGAAGTGGCTCTGACCTGTGCTCCTGTCACAGATGCCATAGATGCCACAGATGCCATAGTTGCCACTTGATGACAGTCATGCTTCAGTTGTGCCCAGAGGCCGCCACATGGCTCCCTAGAATGAGCACAAGTTGAAAATGCTGAGCTAGCAGCAAAGGCAGATGAACTTCCAAGTTATCTTGCAAGTCTCCTTGGAAGGAGACTGGTCAGATGAGTTCATCCAGACAAGGTGCAGAAGGGAGACTGAATAGCTCTTCTCTTAAAGAACAAGTTTTAGAAATCTCTAGAAAAGGAAGTGGAGTTAACTAAATTTAATCTGTGAACCCAACCTGTGAACGAACCATGAACTCACTGAGGTGTAACCAGCCTTAGCAGCCATGATCTAGATATCCACACTATTGATTTCAAAGGCTGGTTTTGCCAAACAGCTATATCAGAATTCACCTGGGGAAATAATTTTAAAAGATAGATTTCCAGGCCATGCCCTGGGGACTTCTGATTTAGTGAATCTAGAATTATGCCCACGCATTTTTATGTTTAACAAACTTCTCTGTTGGAAAAGCAACTTGGAAAGAAAGGGACAGATGAGACAGATCAAACTCAAAACCCCAAAGTCTGGCCCACCTGCTGCCTGTAATTGATGGACAATGGGCAATATTCCAGGCAGGAAGCTGTGTCAGAGTCACCAGCCTGGCTGTTATGATTTGGATATGAGGTATCCCCTAAAAGCTCCTATATTAATGTAGGAAAGTTCAAAAGTGAAATGACTTGACTATGAAAGCTGTAACTTAATCAGTCAATCAATTTGAATGGACTAACTAGGTGGTAACTGTAGCAGGTGGGGCATGGCTAGAGGAGGTGGGTCACTGAGGACGTGACCTGGAAGGATGCATCTTCCCTGTAGCATCTCTTCTCCTGCCATCCCGGCCCCTTCTCCTCCTCCTCCTCCTCCTCCTCCTCCTCCTCCTCCTCCTCCTCCTCCTCCTCCTCCTCCTCCTTCTCTCTCTCTCTCTCTCTTTCTCTCACTCCCCTTCTCTTTCCCCCTCTCCTTCTCTCTCCTCTACCTTTCTCCCTCTTTCCCTCTCTCCTCTACCTCTATCCTTCTCCCCCTCTCTCCCTCTCCTCCTCTCTCTCTCCCTCTCCCTCTCTCCCTCTCCCTCTCCCTGTCAGCTTCCAGGCTGCCATGACCTTAGCGACTTTCCTCAGCTGGGTCCTTCCATGGTGATGTTCTACCTCACCTTAGGCCCAGAGCAATGGATTCTACTAACCATGGACTAAACCTCTGAAAGCATGAGCCAAAATGAACTTTTCTTTTGCTAAGTTGCTCGTATCTGGTATTTTGGCACAGAAAATAAAAACTGTCTAACACAGTCTCAGGGGCTGGATTATGGCAGCAGGTAGAGCTCCTGGCAGGCAGGCAGGCCAGCAGAGCCTGCAGACTTAAAAGGTGAATATGTGCTAATCTTTGACTTCCTGGGCCACCATGTCATCTTTTAAATGGGTGAAAAATTTATCCTCTACAGAGTGTGAAAGTATGGTTCCTGGCACATAGTAATATCTAAAAGAAAATTTCATAGTTTCTAATAAAAAATTCTAAACTTATGCTTTACTATTTTGCAATCTGATGTGTTTGTTCAAAAACCTACCGTGGCTTTCTACATCTGGCTAACTTCCCTACCTAGCTTTCTAATCCCTCTGTTACCCATTCACACTCTCCACACCAAATGCAGAGGCCTATACTCCATGCAAATGAATTCAGAGGTGCGCCAGCTCCTTTCCCACCCTCACCTGTACATCCTTCCCTCCCTCCTTCCTCATATAAATAATTAAAACTGGGGGCTGGGGTTGTGGCTCAGTGGTAGAGAGCTTGCCTAGCACGTGCAAGGTGCTGGGTTTGATCCTCAGCACCACATTTGAAAAAATAGGTAAATAAATAAAGGTATATGCCTAAAAAATTAATAATAATAATAATTAAAACTGTATGCAGCACATACTCTGCGCTCAACACTGAACTGGACATTTTATTGGCATTCTTTCTTTCAAGGGTCATGATCACCCTGTGAGGCAGCTACTATTATTTTAGCCCTTTTACTAATCAGTAAACTGAGGCTTTAAAAAAGAGAGAGAGCATGCATTAGATGATACATTTGGCAAACAAACGGCAGAACCATGACTTGGTCTCAGGTTTACCTGTGCCCCAAACCCTCCTTTCTGCCCCACCCCCATGCCATGCTCTCTGCTGCTGACCCAAGCTGCCTGTCATTCAAAGAGGAAGCAACCCCCATTCTCTCCATGAGGTAGAGGGCAGCTCTAGGCTCCAAAGGATCAAAGGCAACACCACGAAATTTATTTAAGCACATCAAAGTCTGGAAACCAAATACAGAATCAGTGAGAACACTTCATTATCCCTTGCAAAAGGTGCCTTCAGGGCAGACGGAGAAACAGTGAGACTCACTGAATACATAACTTGGCTTTTCCCTGGAAGACATTAGCAAAGCCTCATTTTATTTATTTTTTTTAACAGTTAATCAGAAGCCTGAAAACAAATAGTGATAAATGCTTTGGAAAAATCACTCTAAACTTTGGTTTTAACACTGTTTTAAGTGGAAAGGGTATCTTAGGATGAACAAGTCAAAGTCAGCCCAATTCTCTTCTTTTTATCTGTCTTCTCTTTCTTCCTGAATTCCCAGCCTTAACACCCTTGGGTCTTAGGTGGGAGGCAATTAGGAGCCCTGGCCCATGCTTTTGACTGGGGATTGCAGTCATTTGTCATGTTATTACTCAGGCCCTGATCTTATACTCAATTTTAAAAACTAAGAGGTAATAGAAAATTTATATACACATATGCATAGATCTATATATCTGTATCATTCAACAGAGATATCCATCTATCTTGGTACAGCTATATGACAGTCACCTAGTAGGTGATTTGGTACACTTTAACAAATATTTAGACAGATGCAGTAGCACATGCCTATAATCTCAGCTGCTCAAGAGTCTGAAGCAGGGGGATAACAAGTTTGAGGCCAGCCTGGGCAACTTAGTGAGCCCCTGCCTCAAAATAAACTAAAAGGGGCTGAGCACGCAGCTCAGTGGTAGAGAACTTGCTATAGAGCTCAAGTCCCTGGGTTTGATCTCCCAACACACACACACATACAAACATAGGGCCTTTACATGCCACTTCTTGTAATTAGGCACTAGCAATAAAAACTTCTCCAGAAATCTTCACCATAGCAAATAATATATAGTTTATAGCGAATAGTATGCCCCTACTTGTTACCTCATTTAACAATTTAAGTAACTTTGTAATACAGTTATTTTGAACAGAATTTTGAAAGAGACTAAAGACAAGCAGAAAAATTAAATAAACTGTTCAAGGAAAAGAACAGAATAAATGGTGAATATCTCTGCCCCCAAAATACGAACACTTCTAGACTTGATGGTATGACAGAGAGTCTTCCTAAGATCTGGTCTCCCACTTTGATCCTGTTTGTAACAATTCGACTAATCACCTTGCCTGATTCCTTTCCCAGTAAGCCTTCCAGAATTCATGCTCTCTGCTGTTCACCTAAGCTGTCACTCAAACTTGAACTAACCCCCACTTCC
This sequence comes from Callospermophilus lateralis, assembly GCF_048772815.1. Taxonomy (NCBI): domain Eukaryota; kingdom Metazoa; phylum Chordata; class Mammalia; order Rodentia; family Sciuridae; genus Callospermophilus; species Callospermophilus lateralis. The sequence continues at coordinate 37,618,333 of NC_135307.1, read as the reverse complement.
CCATGAGGTAGAGGGCAGCTCTAGGCTTCAGTGAATCAAAGGCTACACCTAAAAATGTATTTCAGCAGTTGAGGGTGGAGGTAGATGGGAATTCTCTAGGGGTTGAAATTGTTCTTTTAAACTCCAGGTGGTGCTCTGCCAATTGAAGTAGTGCTTACCAAGGTCCTGCTGTGGGGTTCTGGGCCCTCCTTTTTTGGGACCCCTTGTTCAAAAAGAAGGCCACAGTGCTGAGATCCACTAGCCTTTCAAGATCCCTGTTTTTCCAGTGGTAACCTCCCTAATGCTCCTGGCTTCACTGAAGGACTCTAGTCCCCTGTCTCCCTGCCCTCTGGGTACCAAGCTTTGCCTAACTGTCTATGCACTCTCTCAGGCCTCCTAGGAGCATTCCAGGTCCTTGCCCCATCCCAAGGTGATAATCAAATCACACCTGGCCACACCCCCAGATTAATGGGAAGTAACACAAGTTCATTCAATCTTTTGAGTAGTCTGTCAATAAATAATTGCGGATATAAAATGTCACACAGGAAAGGGGTGACACACTAGAGGAGGGAGGACTGGCAGGCTGGAGGGAGTGGTCTGAATCAATGTCTCTCTTGTTTTTCACACACTTATATGTACACACATGTGCACACTATACCTCCCTTTCTGTCTCTCTCTCCCTGCCTCCCCTTGAAGCCCCTCTCCCCTTACTCTGAAGACCAGAGTAAGCAATCCTTACCCAAAGCCACAGAGAAGGAGTTGAGTGATGACTCCTAAACTTTAGGACCTTCTATTGGCACTGGCCAAATATTGGGGGCTGTGGAGTGTTCTATGTGGGGTTAAGAGAAGCCAAACTGCAACATAAAGCATTTCTGATAAATCACCTGAAAAGATCTCTGAAGAAATGGAATCTCCAAGGAGCTCTGTTATAGTTTTATCATTCTAAATAATTATTTACATATGTACCTAAGTTAGTATTAATAATTTTGTGTTGTATTCAGAAGACTTTCCAAATTGAAGAAGCTATTATAGTGACACCCCCTCCTCCACACACACACACACAAAAATCTTAACTGGGCTTCTCCAGAAATCTTCACCATGGCTGATTTTAGGACTATCAGCAAAAGAGTCTCTACAAAAGAGTTCAATGTAGATAAACTTCCTATTTTCGTGTTGCCCTATTTTACTTGGCCGCTAGCCTGGAAGAAATCGGCACTCCAGGTGCTGGACACCCCCTTACTAGTTTTTCACACATTTATCCAGTATAGTAGTTTGTAGAAATGTGTAAACAAGGCCTCTGGCCTTGAATTGGGCTTCAAGGGATGTCTACATTTCTAAGATAAGTTACCAATTGGGCTCCATGGTAACAGCTGGCAGGGGGAGGAAATAAAGGGGAGAAGAAGCTCTCCCCTTCTCAGCTGTTGTCCTTGAGGAGTCAACTTGCCCAGAAAAGTGAAAGAAAAAACTGCTTTTATGTGAACTTCTGCAGGCTGTGAACCTCTGAGCCCCTCCCCTTCCATGCTGGGTATAAAATTCTAAAACTACCTGAACTTGGGGTTCAGGGGATTGACTGATTACAGCAAAAGCTGTGCCCTCTGAGCCTGGCTGTAACCAAATAAAACTGTTTCCTTCTATCTTTGGTGCCTTGCCTCGTCTGTCTCTACAACACTGTGGGCACCACAAAGCCTAGATCTGATCCTGAAAAGGGACATTCTGATACTGAAAAAAGCAAGGAAATTCAAATCATACTGAGATTCAAAACATTTGGGGTGGAATCCAAAGTGTCAGTCCACTGGAAGAAGCAAAGGTAGATAGAAAATTTGCTGTGTGGAGTCTGGGGCTGGGGAGTCCCGTTACAAGCAGACAAATTGGGAAGGATTTAAGAACAGCCCGAGTGACCATGCCTTGCCATGAGGAGACCCCAGTCAGAATAGAGGGCGATGGGAGAGCAGACCAGGGTAGAACAGCTGGGCAAGGTGTGGGATGTTAGGGACCCACCAAGAGAAGTAGAATTGTTCTGAGGCTCAAGTCCCAGTGGAGGAAATCAGGACGGGAGCGCCATTGCACAGACTGGGCAGAGATGGTGAGGGTGGGCAAGGGAAGCTGATGTCTGGCAGCCACACAGACACCATCACTGACCCCAATACATTGCACCCCAGTAGTCGGGTCAGGCGCTCACACTTTTAGGCAGCCTCAGGTTATCAGGACGAGCAACAGAATCTCACCTGTAAAGAGGGAATAAGAATATTACCTATGGGGCTGGGAATGTGGCTCAAGCGGTAGCGCGCTCGCCTGGCATGCATGCGACCCAGGTTCGATCCTCAGCACCACATACAAATAAAGATGTTGTGTCCGCCAAAAGCTAAAAAAAAATAAATATTAAAATTCTCTCTCTCTTTAAAAAAATATATATATATATATATCACCTAACTCTGGACTTCATTGGGATCATTCAGTCTGTGGTGTAGATAAAACACATGGCCTGATGATTTCTTCAATCCTAGAGAACCATTTTAGCCTTCTTGAATATGACCCTACCTTGAGTATGGTCAGGGGGAAAAAAAAGGAGTTAAAAATCCTCCAGTATAAATGGGAGTTCATAACCCACTTGAATCTAATGTATGAAATATGATATGTCAAGAGCTTTGTAATGTTTTGAACAACCAAAAAAAAAAAAAATCCCCCAGTATGAGAGTTGGAAATTCTTCCAAAGGAATATGCAGTGAAAAAAAGCAGCAACTAGTTTTGCTTTTAAAAATAAATAACCAACAAGATGCAAAAATGCAGTTTTTGTGTTACCTTACTAATGTAATGAATTTTTTGGTAAACTTTTGTCTGCTCAGTTGGTTAACAATTGTTTCATTTTCCTTTAAAGTAATAGTAAAAGCTTTAGTGCTCCTCATAGTAAAGGCTGCCATTAGTATCATTTATTTTCTAGATTTCTTTTGGACTCTGGTATCACACTGTGTCCTTGGGTTGTGTGAAAAGATTTAGAAATCTTTTCATTTCATTGCCCTTTACCCTGGAATGTGAAGCCTAGCCTCCTGGAAGTTGACTTGTAGGTAGATGTTCATAGTTCATCTCTCCAGGCCCTGGTCCATCACTGAAAGATCAGCCCTCAGGAGGACACACTGACCACTCATCATTGGGACAGGTCTGCCTAGGTTGGAAGTGACCTTATCCATATCCAAAGAGCTAGATTATAATTCTATCTGATCACAGAAGGTTAAGGCTAAGCCTTATAACCAAGCTGCATAGACCAAAACGAGAGACCCATAAATAAGCTAGAATTTTCATTCAGTATAGATAAAAATAAAAATTAAAAAAAAAAAGTGAATCCTTTTGCTTTCCTCTGAGAAGGAAAAATCAGTCTTACTACAGAAAAAATTTCCACCAACTGCGGTCATGTTTAAAGCATCACAAAAAATACTTTGAACGCACAGGGTTTTACTCAGAGAAGAATATTTATCATTTCAAAGGGGAAAGGGGGCTAATCATAAATTTTCCCCCCCACACACCTAAAGTTCACAGTCACAGTCACAGGAATTCATTTGCTTTTGCCTAATCCCCAATGCAAAGAAATCCTTGCCTGACCTCTGGAATTCTTCTCAGTTCATGGCTTGTAGAACCAGAAGGTGGGGTCATAAATTCTCCACAGACTACAAAGGTGAAGATGGTAAAGTCTGGAATGGGCAGTTGCTGCCCAAGCTGTAGGGCTCTGGAGCTCCTTCCTAGACAGAATCCATAAGCCACAGCAAGGAGCTTCAATTGTCCCATCCATTTATTTTTTCATTTTCTTTTTGAAAGACCTCTTATTAGTTAAAAGGAGAGACATCACATACATAGAACATTGGAGGTAAAAATAGCCACCACTACTATGTATTATTTTCTAAGTTGATTTATAGAACAATACTCAGCATAGATAACAATAAATTTTGAAATAAGATCATAAAATACAAATGAATCCAACCCAGTAAAATTAAAACCAAATCATGGTTCTTTAGTAAATGTTGACTAAAAATCCCCAAAACCCTACATGAAGAAATGAAACAGTCACTCAGAACTCAACCCTCTGCTTTGTATTTAGAATGTACCAAGTATTCACAAACTCTAAAATGATAAATATTCTTCCCTGTCACAACAGCTCTGATGACCAGTGCACATTTTTGTGATCTTGGTTGAAGTCTGTGCAGCTTCCACTAAATCAGTTAATTCAGGTTCATAAATGCCACTGCTAATCTGCAAAACAATACAGTCAATTCATCTTTATCTATCTCGTTGATAGACATCATATTCTATTAGATGCTTGACCTCAGACTGACCACTCAAACAAAATGAGAGTGAAAATTTAGGATCTCTGCAGGTGTGGTTCAAAATCTAACTTCATGACAATGTGAGCAGCAAGATTAGAAGTCCTCACACCAAGTGGTCCCCAAGGATTAAGGTGACAAGAATCTGTCTCTACAGAAATGCTCTTACCTTTGAAGTAGGAAACCACCACACAGTGATCCCTATGGACAAATCTTCATTCTGCTATGGAGAAAATCCAATCAGGGAATTACCTGATTGGTCGCATTGATTTCTTCCCTAATAGGTATTGATTACCTGCCAGAACATGGCCTCCCTCTGGGTACACTGCAGGGAGAAGCCAATAGACATTTTTCTCACTCTAGCTTAGTGGCTTAATCTATTACCTTACATGGTACCCAAGGTAACCTCTGATGAATACAGTTCAGCCAGCTTGAGAAGCTAGTTGGAAAGGCAGAGGAAATGGTTCCAATCCTTTACGAATGATTCTGACTATGAGACACTGGGAAAATTTTTCTTTGGAAAACAAAAACAGGGGAAGCAAAATTTTACCTCTGCTTTCTTGGGGGTTTTCACCTGGGCCTGAGAATTAAACTGACATAAAATGAATTAACTGGGCAGCTGGGGGGGGGGATACAAATTTATTTAATGTCAATTTTACATAACACAAGAGCCTTCACTAAGGATATAAAGACCCAAAGAAATGACAGAACCCAAGTGTTTTTTATACTAATTTGAACAAAGCAGCAGTTGTTGAAAAGTATCTAAACTATGTGAGGAGGCCAAAGGAAGATAAGAATTATTTTAACAAAAATTGTTTTGTACAGATTCTCTCAGTTTTGACTTCCATCCTGATGATAAGAACATTAATTTTCTTTTAACACAGGGGCACATCTTGCATGTGGGGTTTATGTTCTGCTTTCAGGAAGCAAATGGGAAGGGTCAGAACTCCCTTCTTATACCTGCTGTGTTTAAGTTCCTTTCATTAAAAAAAAATGATCCTTATATAAAAGGGGCATTTTGGGAGTGGCATATCCTGCCACCAGTAGGTACAGAGGAACTGTTGGTACAGGCGTATGTTCCTAAATGTTCCTACAGTAAGCTGACCTGCCCCTGGCCTGCTCCAGACCTTTTAGTGGCTAGCTTTGAAGTTGGCAGAAGTTTTATCTTGGGTTTCTTAGACTTTCATCAGTAAGACTGGATGCTTTTACCAGAAGAACTGGTCATGCTGCCTTCTTGTGGGTTTAGCCATCATTTTAGGCAACAAGGAACACACATTCCACAGTGTGATGTGGCAGGGAGAGGACCCGGCTCTGAGTCATGAGACCCAGGCTCCACCAGTGAGGATCACCCTCCAGGTCAACTGCTCCATCTTCAAAATGATTGATAGGCTGTTCCCCTATCCAAAAGGAGTACAGAGGGCAAATCTTACAAGATAGTTCAAAGAATTCTTAAGAATGGATGGAAACACACGCTGATAAGATAGCAGGGGGCACAAGTTGTTTGCACACAGAGGCAAGGTAAGGAGGGAATTATCAAACAGATAATTATCTGCCACAGAGAAGGAAAACAATGCACACACACTTACCAACACATGTTTTTACTAATCTGAGTATTTCACTAATAAGGAGAATTTTGGCTACCTGAATGACACTTTAGTTCCCTTAAAAATCCCTATTTTATTGTGCAAGGATATCCTCAGTAAGGACAGTATTCTTTTCTTTAGGGAATGAGACAATAGAACTAAAATTGCATCTTGCCCTTGGTATTTAATTTCTGAATGCTACACCTTATCATGCTATGTTCACCCAAATGGACCTTCAGAAGGTCACAAGACCCATATGACTGGTTAGTTAAGGAGTGCAGACTCAGAGTCTTCCAGAAAGTGTCTCTTCACTAGAGCCCAATGTCTCTAGAGTGTCAGACAGAATCCCGGGGATTTTTGGTGACTTTTGCAAAGCATTACAGCTTAGCCCTGTGGCTGCACTGCCAGGATATATACATCAGAATCTTGATAAATTGCAATGTCTCGGACTTAGAGCTTTGGGGAATTTTATTGTGGTTATTATTTTAATTTCTGGAGAGAGATTGTGAAAGTTCTTCTCAAGCCAATAGATAGCATAAGAGGGCGATACATTAGTTTAGCACATAATTTCAATATTACGTAGATGGGGGCAGAAAAGGAAATGATTAACTTGCTATCTCTTCTTGTTCTCTGATTCCAGAAATGAATCTCCATCCCTAGTTTTTCAGACATTTGATGCATCTATCTGAAAGCTTGAACCTCTCAATTCATAAGACTAATTTACCCTCAATTGTTTCTGTAACTCAGGTATGTCATATAGCATGACAACCTCCATATCTCCATATAGTGAGCCATTTTAATAATGAATAATATTTATTAATTTGAAACCCTTTATCTTACACCTTACAGTAACATTGAACAGAAGTAATTCAAAGCTCTATAATTATGACTACAAGATGTTACATGTAACTTCCTGAGTATAACCTAATTGCCTAGAGGAAAAATAATGCTGCTTCTAGAAGCACCTTCTGTTAAGATTTCTTATATTTAGGAGAAAATGAACAAATGTGACAGTGCAAGCTTTATACCTATTTATGATACTATTCCACAAGCCCTGCAAGGCTCTGGAAGCTGTCACATTTACCACCAAGTCTCACAAACTTGGGAGCTCAAACTTTGTTATAATTTACCACAGTGAGTATTACCCCCCAAATGTGCAGAGATCAAAGTCTTGCTCTCTGGCTTTCAAAGGAAGGCATTTATCTAAGCAGTGGCTTTGCCCTTGTCTGAAGGGACGTGCTCTCCCTTCAGTTGCTCTTCTCAGGCCACCCCAGACAATCTGGCCCAACCTCAGGGCGGCCACGCTGCAGCTGGTTTCATGCTGGACCCTGATTCAGAGCAGGAGCAACATGATATTACACAGGAAACCAGTAGCAGCGAGAGAGAGAGAGAGAGAGAGAGAGAGAGAGAGAGAGAGAGAGAGAGAGAGAGAGAGAGAAAACAAAGCCAAAACCAAAAAATGGTCTCCTGGCCTATCAAGCCTTAATCTTTTTTAGTAAGGTTTATGCAAAGATACAGTTTGAATCATACCAAGAAACTAGCATTGTAATTATGTCCAGAATTCCAGGCCAATAAACATTGATTTGTTATAGAGATGGACAAGAAAAGCATGGTACAGAAAGATATGGCAAAATCAAGTAACTTGCTCAAATTTAATTCTGGTGACAAAAAGTAATTCAAAACAATATGACTATATTTCAGGTTCCAAATTTTGTGGGAAAATGTCTTCTTAGACCTATATAAGCCTCAGACAACACACATGAGTGCATATATTAACCTCAGTGTTTGTTTATAAGATCCAAGATGGGGGAGGAAATTAAATGCACATGCATTATATATATATAGTTTTAAGGTTGCCACTATCCTTGCCCCTAAAAGCCTTTATTGGTCCTTTCTAAAATTTTTTTGGAAAATTATCTCTTGTTTTATGAATTTGTTGTTGTTTAGCTTGTTTTATTTTTTAATTTGGTAAAATAAAATGTTGGAAACCTGATTATCTCTAAATTGGGGGGTGGCATGAATTTATTTCTGAACATTGAAATTCATACATTTGGAATGTAAGACCCACAGAGCATGTATCAAATTCTGATGACCAAATGTTTCTTAGCAACTTTTATCTATTAATTCTAGTTCCAAACCCTATAGTCACACAGACTCAGTTTCTTTTTCCAAATTAGGTCTTTTCTGTAATTGAAAGCAGTGGCTCTGTCCCCACTAAGTCCTTTTCAGAAGTAGAAATCTTACTGTCTTCACCTCTCCTTTTGGAGCAAACCTCAAACAGAGCCTGCTGGGAAGAAAACAAAGCCTGTGAAGAGGAGGGGAAAACTTGAAATTAAATACATATATACTTACACTACTATTATTTAAGGAAATAAATAACATCTCTTCTATGTTTTGTAAACATAAATTCAAGAGGTTTAGAGTTGTAACCAAGACCAGACAGGTTGCTAATGACATTCAGTACTCAACAAGTCAAAGTGCCCTGCCCTTGAAAGAGATACTCAGTCAAAGGACAGAAAAACAGTAATAGATGTGTATGAACTCAACCAACAAGCATTTTCAGTGTCTGATCTATGCCAAGCATTGTGGTAGCTATGAGGAGACAAGGTGGAGTCTCTGCTTTGGAGGAGCTGGGAATCCTGAAATGGGAACAGAATAGTAAAAGTACGAAAAGTTCGCATCAACCTAACTTCACTCAGGGAAACCAGGGAGGGACAGGAAATGAAGTGAGATTTAGGTTGGGCGATGAGGGATAAAAGGTAAACCATTACCTAACACATTCACTGAGGAGGATCTTGTTTGGAGGGGAAAAGTAATGAGCTCAGCTCCAGAGCACTGAACTTCAGGTAACTTTGAGATGCCCAGAGAAGATAGTCCAGAAGTAATTACACCATGGCGAGGGGGCGGGAAGCAGACTTGAGTTACATGGACACAGAAAGTAGGGCAAGATGAAAATTGTTTCACTCTACCAAACTGCAAAATTCTTTATATAAAAGCTCAGAATGAATTTACTTTTAATTCTGATTCAAAAGGGTTTTCTTGTCTGAATCATGGTACAGAAATCCATTTTCATTGATAGTAATGAAATAATAGGAAATAAAGAATATGAATAGGAAATATATCCTTCAAAGATGTGAGTTTCAAAATTTTAAGAACAAAGTAATTCAACTTCAAACTTTCTATCTTAACTCACAGATAGATACAATTACCCAACAACCAATAGTTTATTACCAGTGTGTTAAAAATATCTACCCTACTCTACCATTACTGGAAAAAAGATTAAAGAATAGTCTTAGCTTTCAAATTCCTTGAGACTGAATGCTTAAAATTGTTTTTGGATAAATATTTAAATGTCTTCTTGATGTTTGATAAACATAGATAGGTAGTTTGTTTTGGGGTCTGGGCTGATCAGGATTACTCAGTGGTGACAGCAGCTGCTTACAAGCTGTACTTGCACAGGACAGTCCTTAGCATGCTCTCATCAACAGCATGCTCCCTGTGCCTACGTCAGTCTTCCTCCAGCACCCCAAACCTCCACTCCCTCCAACACCCACAAACCTCCACTCCTAGTGTTTCATGAAACAAACTTAGATCTTGTGTCTGAGCTTCCAGCTACATTTTAACCATGCACATAACAGCATCTCTACTATTTTTTGTTTGCTAAGTGCAGCCAAAACCAAGTATGTATTTTTTTAAATGAATAAATTTAAGTCAACAATACCTAGCAATGCTGCCTGATGACATGTTTGGAGATTTCTAGCAGGTGTGGATCCAGGAGAAAACTTCCTGCAGGTATTGTCTACTCCTTACTCTTTTACCTATCTGTTGAAAGTTTCAACTGGGAATTTTAAATAATAGCCTGGATGATCAATTTGGTTCATGTTAACCTCTAGTACTCCATTAAAAGACACTGAACAAAATGATCTGTCTCTGTCCTGAGGCTTCTATTTTGAGTTTTCTCTTGGCACCATTTTAGCATGTACTTAAAAACTGGGATTTTTTTTTAAGCTTGGATGAGATGCAGAATAATTTTCTGTTATGCATGACTGAAAGGCAGAAAAAAATATTTCAGAGAAAGAAAGCTGTCTCTAAGTGGTTATAAGAATAATGTGAGATAGGACTGATAGGGAATTTAATTTTAGCAGTATTAATGTGTGGAACAAAATACTAAAATGTCGCTTTCATACTTGGTGGTATACTGCTAATCATACCTAACAGCTATGATTATTACATATTTCGGTTGTATTTGAAGAATCCTTGTCTATTTGCCTGTATTATTTTGTAAATATAACTCAAATAAGAATATTTTATAATGGTGTTGCTTATTATCACTCAGTCTTAGACAAAGCCAAGGAAAGCATCCTTTGACAATATATTATAATAATGACCTTAGGACATTTAATTTATACATAAAAGTTGCTATAATTAGTTATCTTAGTAGATTGTTTTGCTCCTTGATAGCAAGAAAATTAAGAGTCTCCATGAAAAAAAAATGGAGTTCAAAATAAAAACAACCAAGACTTAGACACAACTCATTCAAGGATATTGGTCTCCTGGGATGTTGGTCAGCCTCTCTTCAGTTGAATCTGCCTCTCAGCAAAAATGCCAAGATAGTTTCAGAGAATATTACACTCAAAAATATTGCTTCTATATATATTGGCAGGAAGCAGTGTTTGGGAAGGAATATCATCTTGTCCCAGAAGCCTACAGAAATCGTTCAATGAAAAATGATGAAATAAACCCAATGTGGCAAACTAAAACAATGAAAGTAAAGGCACATGTTACAAAGCCTTTTAAAACTAATTGAAGTTTTATTTTGAAAAATTTTGACTCCTGCAGAGACTCTTCTCCTTACGGCTGGGGCAAGGGGCAGGGAAAGTCTTGCTTTTTTGTAATGAAAGCTCCATGGGAAAACCTGAGCAATAACTTGTGAAACTGTGGAATGATCTATCTTAAAGCTAATTGTAGAAACAAGGCCATTACTTAAAAATTCAATGGACAGTTTTCCAGCCAATCACACAACTGGTGAATGCCTTGTTCTCTTTCCTCCTGACTTCTTTGTACTGCTGAATATGGTTAAAGTCTTTGCCCCCTTAGCGTGGGTCTCAGTACTTGCCTGTCCCTTCCTTCCTCTCCAACCAGGGTTAGTTCCCTCATCACTATGACCTCTAGCCTCCTCTAACCTTAATCCACTATCAAAGCCTTAAAAAAAAATAAGGCTGTGAGAATTTATTTCCTTAACTTTACAATTTTCTATGTCAAATCTAATACCTAAAACTATACACATCATCTTTCCAAACTCTGATGTCCCTCTTGACTGTTGTGCTTCTGGCAAAAGGACATGTACGTATTCTTCCTGCCACTTGACACTTGTCCAGCGGGAACCAGCTCCTCTGGATTTATCCTTCACAATATCGCCCAGCAATGTTTGGTTTTGAGCGATAGAATTTTGTGATATGGATGTATTAATTACTGAGGCACACACAAAACAACTGTGTCTCTAAAACACAGACATATATACATACATACACAATGCTTTTACCTGTCTGTTCATATATTGCATTATCTTGTTTGCATCTGGGTGATAAGCTTTGTATCCATCTTTACTTGAATCCTTATCTCACCCGCGGAATCCTTGGTCTCCCTGTTTCCATGTTATCCATTTGCAGCAGACCACTTCACTCCCTACTTGGCTAAGAAGATTGAAGCCTTCCAATGTGATTTTCCCTACTTCCATTCTTAAAAACCTCAAAATTTCACAGACTCCTTAGACATTCTTCCTTCATTCATGCTTTTCTCATCACCTGGATTCTTTCTTTGCCTTTATATCTGTTCTGGGATCTTGATTATTAATCAATTATCCTCCCTCCCTCTCTGGCATCATCTGCCTCTTTCTGGGAAAAACAAAAACCTACTTCTTCCTGTCTACCTACGACATGGTCAACAACTTCCTCTGAGAACAAAGACCTTCTTTTGCCCTCTGACCTCTCAAGCTCTGCTAGGCCTTCTGCCTGTCCCTCACACCACACCACTCCTCTTGAGCAAGCTCTGACTCCTTGCCTGTCTCCTTGACCCTCTATGCTGTTTGCAGTCTTGAGCACTTTACTGAAACAGCAGTCTTGGAGATCATCATTTAACTCCTAAAAACCGAATCCAGTAACCTCAGTACAATTCTTAGCCTTCTTAGCATCTCTGATACATTTAGCGCTGCCAACAACCTCCTGATTCTCAAAAGTCTTTCGTCCTCTTGGCTCCTGAGATTCTCCAGTCCCCTGAGTTCCATTCGATTTTTTGGACACCTGTCAGGTTTTTTTTTGTTTTCTCATGCCTTATTCTCTCTATTCTTTAAATAAAGATTTTCCCTAGAGTCCCATTGCTAACCTTCCCTTCTCTCAGTATATTCTCTTTCAGGTCAGTTTCATGGCTCACATACTGCAGGCTAGCAAATTGGTATATCTTACTTCTCTTTTGAAATGCAGGCCAAATTTCTAGCTACTTCCCAAACAGCTCTGTTTGGTATTTTGCAAGAACCTCACACTCAACATGTACAAAATGTAGCTTACCACCTTCTCTATAAACTTCCTTTCCTTATCTGTACTTCCCATTTTATCAGTTTTCTTCCATAGTAAAACAGAATAGAATATAGCAGGATTATTCTGTTTAATGTCCTCAAACAGTTCACAATTGCTTCTAAGATATTTTATGTATTTTTCTTATATTGCCCTCATTACGGGAATATATTGCTTCTTTCTTTCCAGCACTGGAAATGCCAGATAACTTTTCAGATCCAGGAGCCAAGTCCCTATTGTTCCATGACCTCATCGCTTCTCTCCTCTGACTCCTACCTCACTTATGATCCATAATCCATTCTTTTCTTTTTTATTTTTTTTTAAGTGTTGAAGATCAAACTCAGGGCCTTTGCAAGCTAGGCAAGTGCTGTACTGCAGCACTACACCCCCAGCCTTATACGTTCTTTCCATTAGTCTTACTTGTGACTCATTTATTTTTTGCATACTATTTTCATTTAATTGTCATGTATTCATATTTTATTTGTTCAATTAGATTGTTTTTTCAAAAGCATTGCTCATAGATTACCTTTCCTCAATCCTTGTTCATATATTAAAAGCATGTTTATAGGCTATGTCCTTGTCTTAATTTGTCTGTTAAGGCTACTATGACAGAATATCATATAACAGGTAACTCATAAATAAAAAAAAATATTTCTCATAGTTCTAGAAGCTTATGAAGTCCAAGACCAAAGTGCTGGTGGATTTGGTGTCCAGTGAAAACCCACTTCCTGGTTTGTAGATGGCTATCTTTTTATGTTAACCTTGCATGGCAGAAAGGGTAAGGGAATTCTCTGTAGTCTCTTTTATAGAGACACTAATCATATACATGAACATTTCCCTTACACCTAGTCACTTCCTAAAGGCCCCCTTCCAAATACTTTGGAGATCAGAACTTCAACATAGGAATTTTAGGGCCATGCAAGCAGTCAGTCCATAGCAATACAGACATGCAGTGCTTAGCGATGGGAATACATTCTGAGAAATTAGAGGGTTTTGTCCTTATGAGAATGTCATAGAATGTCATAGAATGCAGTTGACACAAAGTAAGGGGTCTGTACCATCACTAAACCATATAATCTTATGAGACCACCACCCTATAAGTACATGGTCCATCATTGACCAAAATGCCATTATGTAGCACCTGACTGTACTAATAAGTAATATTAGCCCAACTCAGTGTTATGTAATAGGGAAAGACATATATGATATGTTACAGGTAATGGAGGAATTTGCCATCTTACAGAAGAGTCAAAAATAAACCCAGTAGGTACAAAATCTAATTAGTGTTGGGTTAGAGGTATGTGTAGTGTGCTTTGGACACATAAGAGAAAAAAAATGCCTTATAGGAATTAAAAGTTGTACCAAAGATGTCACAGGTTTTTTTCTTAAAAGAAGGAATAATAGTTTAAAAGACGAACAATGGTGAAAAGTCTTTCCAGGCAAAGCAAAGGTAGTCCAGAAAAAAAAAATAGTTTATTTGCAGAAGACAAGGTATTGTCCATGGGAAGTTAGAGGCAATAACAGGAATTTGGAAACATAGGAGTCCTGACAGGCTTTATGTATTATGCTAAGAGTTTTGACTCTTTCCTGGAGACAATGGGAAACTATGGGAGGATTATTAAATATAACCTTTTCATTTAAGTCATATATGCAGAAAGTATATAATTCATATGTTTACAGCTCAATAAATTTTCACAAAGCAAACACAGCTGTGTAATCAACACCTACATTAAGAAAAAGAATGCTACCAGAACAACTGGAAAAATGTTAAGCAATGAAAATACATTATCAGATTTGTGTTTCAAAAGAACTTTCTGGTGCACTAAAGAAAGAAACAGTTGGCAGGGAAATCATTTCAATTGTAAAGGCAAAATAAATCATAAAGGCCTCAAAGTAGTGGCATTATTAATAGATTGGAAGGGTTTTTATTGGTACATTGTAATAACAAATAACAGCAGAATCCATTATGCCATATTCACACATGCACATAACATAATTTGATCAATCTCATTCCCCAGTACCTTCCCTTTCCCCCCTTCCTCCCTTCCTTCCACCTTTTCTACTCTACTGATCTCCCTTCTATTATTATTATTACTTTTATTAGTGCATTATAATTATATATATGGTTACATTGTGGTATATTCATACATGGTCATAGCATAATTTGGTAGATTTCTATCACAAGTACTCCCTATGCCCTCCCCTCCTCCCTCTCTTGCTCATTCTCACTCTTCCCCCCATCCCCTTCCTCTATGCTATTGTTTTCTCTTCTATTATTTTCTATTATTGTGAGATTCCCCCCACCACCTTTATTTTTTCGGGGGGGGGAAGATATTTGACTCTTGCCTTTCTAAGTGTGGCTTATTTCACTTAGCAAGATATTTTCCATTTCCATCCATTTACCAGCAAATGACATAATTTCATTCTTTTAAGAAAATTTCATTCTTTTAAGACATATTTAGGAGGTGGAATTCACAGACTTCTCAATGGATCAATGCATGAAATGATGAAGAATAGTGGGCTAGGGGACCATTCAGAAAGCAGAGTGTGCTCTAATCAAGGAAAGTATCTGTCCTGAAACACAGGGAACTGTCAATGTACCTGGCTAGACTTCAGAATTCCTATATTCTAGTTATTGCTGTGTGTTTCCTGTTTCTCTGCCTTGTGAATGGGAGCATCACTGCAATTTTCTATTTGGGTTGTGAAGTGTAGATAGCTTGGTTTTTTAAATTCACAAATCTCTGGAACAGGATTCATACCCAAGAGTTCGACCAGGGATCCTCATCTGCATGTAATCTACATTTAGATGATAATATTTTTAAATTTTGAGCCTGAGTCAGAATGGGATGAGGCCTTTTAGGGAAGAGTGAGCATATTTTACATGCAGAAAGAATGTAAATAACTGAGGGCCACAGGGTAGGCTACGGCAACTAGAAAGCACTGCCACATGATTGTGTGATTTCTCTCATCAGATGGTAGAGTCTTTTTCTCCACTCCTTTGGGATGGCTTTATAATTTGCTTTGACTAATAAACTGTGTCAGTAATGATGTGCGAGTTTTGCAACTCAGACCTGAAGAAGTATTGCAGTTTCCACTCTTGCGTCCTTGGGATGGTGCCATACAAGCTGATACAACCTACTAGAAGGAAAAAAAGAACATGGTGAGAAAGTGGCATCAACATTTCAAATAAGGCTCTGTGGGTGCTATGGTTTGGATAAGTGTCTACCAAAGGTCCATGTGTTAAAGGCTTAGTCCCCAGCCCACGGCTCTATTAGGAGTCATTGTGGGAGTACCCTCAAAGGGGATAGGTGTGATCCTGGCCCCTTCCTCTTCCTCTCTTTTTCATTCTGACCATGAGGTGAGAGATTGTTTCTGTTCTAGCAAGTTCTGTCATGATGTGCTGCCTCACTGCAATCCCAAAACAACAGAGCTGATCAGTCGTGGACTGGACCCTCCAAAACAATGACCCCAAATAAAACATTTCTCTTTATAAGTAGATTATCTCAAGTATTTATTATAGTAACAGAAAATTGACTAACAGAGCTGGCCTGTGCATAATTTAAAAACGAAAGTGTAGATCAGTTTCTGAAGACTAAACTCATGTAAGTGTTCAATGTGTAAAACCAGAATGTCAATACATTAATTTGCCTTATGAAAGATAAATATATCCCATGGACCGATTTTCTGGAGTTGGTATGATCAGTGCATTCCTTCTTCATAGTCAGATCCATTTAGAATGTCATTCATAATCATATTAGGTTAGAGATTATAAAATGAGAACAATGAGTGATGTTCACAAAATTGACACTTTTATTCATGTTTAGCAGCACTGAAGAGAGCTTGAAGCTACCACCCCTACAATTTTATATAATCTTGGCATATTATGCACAAAGTAAAAATGGACCTATTGGTATGAAAAATATAATTTACCGAATGCCTCCCAGGTGACATGTATTCTTTTTGTCACTGAGTCTCCAGCATTGAAAACAGCAAACATGAAGCTCTGCCCACACGGAGGTGACCCTCTGGGTCTTTGGCAAATCCCCCTCTCTGCTGTCATTGCTAGCTGCCTTAAGTTTGACATCTTTCCTTCGAGAGACTAGCACTCGTACTTATGCTCTTGTGCTCTCTGTCTCTCTCCCTCTCTGGCTCAGTCTCTCTCTCTTTCTAAGTTTGTGGTACTGG
This sequence comes from Callospermophilus lateralis, assembly GCF_048772815.1. Lineage (NCBI taxonomy): Eukaryota > Metazoa > Chordata > Mammalia > Rodentia > Sciuridae > Callospermophilus > Callospermophilus lateralis. Next base: position 37,601,707 of record NC_135307.1, on the reverse strand, counting down.
GAATTGAACTCAGGGTCTCAAGTACATTAGGGAAGCGCTTTACCACTGAGCTACACCCACTATTCACCCCCTCCCCAAAGGAAGCTCCTATTCAAAGCCTTTCTCCCTTAAAGTGATTTACAGTAGTCCTGTTCTTACCCACTTTGCATAGCATCTCTTTTGAGTTAACTATTTCTACATTGGTTCCCACGATTAGGGGAAGCATTTATTCATCTGACCATACTCCCTTACTACTTCTGTCTGGCATATTGCCCACCAAATGATATCGCAGGGGATAATAAGAAAAAGACAAATAGAAAACAGAGGAAGTAATAGATGTGAAATACAGAGGTATACTTCCCTAGCTGCAAATTGGGCTTTTATTTTTTATTATTATCAATGCATTTTAATTGTACAGATCTGTGATATTTCCATATGTGTATATACTATGCTTTGACCATGTCCAACTTCTCTTCTACACTGTCTTGTCCTCCCCTTTCTCTCCTCTCCTTCTTTCCCCTTCTTTACCCCTAGTAATTCTACTCTTCTACTTTCAGGTCAGTAGTATTATTATTGTTATTATTATTATTGCAAATCAGTTTTTTATATGTTGATTTCTATGAATTTAAACAGGTAAACATACACTTTTACTATTCCTTTTATTTTAATTGTTTATCTTGTCTTTAAGTATTAAATTTCTAAAAAGACAAATAATTCTTGACCTCAGCTGTTCTCTTTTTTATCATCATTCTAATTTTGGAACGTTTCTTGCTTTTCCTTGTAAATATTTAACTTTTGCAGTGCCTAATCTCTGGAATAAAGTACTCAGTGCTGGCCTGTTCTGGAACATCTCATGTTGATGGACTGCCTACTTATCACTCTTCTTAAGGGAACTGCATGGTGCTCTCTTTCCCACCCCACAAGTATTAATGGCCTGTAAGCGTGTCTTTCTAGTTCTTACCTCTTCTCATTCCATGACTCTCCTTAAATGACAATCTACTTCTACGGCTTCGCCGATGTGTTAGTCTACATTCCCTGAGAAGCAGAAGCCAGGACAAGACCGTATGTTCAAGAAATTTATGTAGAGAAATGCCTATGGGAGAAAATGGGAAAGAAGCTTGCAAAGGCTGGGAGGCCCAACAGGTTGCAGTGCCATTCTGACTCCAAGTGGAGGAGAAAAGGAAGGATTAACTGTGGTGAATGTTCTAAGGATTGTTCACCAAGGTCCCCAGAGAGTTCTTATGCCAAAGTCTCTTATAACAGAAGTTCCCCATCTCTCAGCAATGGGCCTTCTCTAGCATAGCTTCTACACCAAGGCATTGTCTGGGGGCAACCCATGGGAAGGTTGGCCCCATTGCAAGCAAGGAAAGGATTGCAAAGTACAGCAGCTGAGGCTGTAGGTTACTTATACTCCCTATAGTCATTGATCTGAGAAGATTTTACAGGACTACCAGAAGCCACTGCCTGATGACCCCAAAGCCCAAGCTTCCAGCCCTAGCTTCTACTGAGAATTAGATCATAATTTTGATTGCCACCAGCTATTACAACAGATACCATGCAGGCATTCCATTAGTATGTATGATGTGATTATTGAATCCCTATTATACACCAACGTTGTACTATTGTGAAGAAGTTTATAGACTGAACAAGGAGAGAAACATAAATAAACAATTACAAGTCATTTGTCCATTCAACAAGTACTAGTTGTGTATGTATCAGACACCAAGCCCTGAGACAAGTGCTGGAGAAATAACAGTAAATAAACCAGATAATGTCCTCTAGTTGGATAAATAATGCCAGGTGGGTAAGTCAAATAAATAACCTCATAATTATCATAAAATAGAATGAGATAGAAATGATGATCTACATTTTTAAAATATAAATAGGAGTTTTACAAGTGACCAATGGGAAGGACAGTTTTTCTAGGTTCTCAGAATGGTAGAAGTGTTGGCAGGTGACAGCATGCTGGGGGAGGAACTACATGGGCTTAGTTGTAGCAAACTGGCTATTTCAATAATTTAATTAGAAATGATAAAAACTGGAGTTTACTGTTGGTCAAATAAGTGAAAGTCTGTGAAAGGAGAAAAGCAGTACAGGAAAGACATGTAAGAGATACAATTGTGAGGATTTACTGACAGATTGGATTTGGGGTGGCCTAAAAGGAGCATCTTCCCTATCTCAACATGTCCAACACCTGTCTCACTTCCTATATTTTATTTCTCCTTAACCATCACCACTCCTACATTCTCTAATCAGATACCTCAGTGAGACCCTACCTCTGAGCTCGGAATGTATATGATAAGTACATATTGAGTAAACTGATAACTGAGTTAAAAACATGCTTTGACATCATTGCCTGTGTCATCAGAGTTCTCAACCACAAAATCCATTCTGACTAGTTCTAACAGAAAAGGGACTTATTAAAGGGTATTCACTAGCTCACAGAAAATGGGAGAGCCAGAGAACAGGCTGGAGGTTAGCTTTGAGGAATAATCGTAAAACACCAAACCACAGAACTGTGTGACTAGGGAGCTGCCTTTACCATCCCCGGCACTAAGAATCAAATGGTAGGAACCCGATGAAATGACCAGCACCACGGCCACGTCCACAGCAGGCATTCGCCTTGCCACCACTATCAAAACTGGACACCCTCGATTACCACCCACTATGGCAGCCACTGATATACCACATGGAGCCTGTGTCTGATTTGGTGGAGCCTGGGTCTCTTGCCCAAATCTCAGCAACAGGAGAAAATGAGAGCTTTGAGCTTCAGCTTCAACATTAGTGGGACTTTCAATGGGGAAATTCTGTAAATATGGAAACTATTCAGGCTATGATAGTCAGCCTTGCAGATAATGTCTATAACTTCAATCATCTTGTCATTTGAGCTAACACTTGATGTAAACACCTGTTTCAAAGAGACCAGGCAGACAGTTCAAAATTAAAAAGGGAGGGTCCTTATCTTAAAACACACTTCAGAAGGTAAGACTCCTTTTAAAAAGTGTGACACTCCTCCCTGCTGCAAACAAAGTATTCTCACAAGTTTTGATTTCCACTAATGTGTGGCATTGTTTCAAATGAATGGTTAGGCCCATATTCCACAAAAGGCTCTCTCTCTCTCCAACCTTACTAAGTTGGCTGACAATTTCTTCCATTTAGTGGTTTCCATTATTTATCTTGGATTGAATGATAGTCTGTTTTCCTCTTCCTCCTCCAAATTGAACATTTTGGGAGTGCTGTGTATCATTCTGTCAGCTACCACTGCTAGTTCTTGAATAAAATTTGCTCAAATGTTTTATAGTCTAATCCAGTGCTTCTAGCAGCACTTTCTTAGGATGATAGAAATGTTCTATATTTGTGGTGTCTGATCAGAAGTTGCTAGCTACAGGAAACTATGAAACCCTTAAACTGTGGCTAGTGCCACTGTAGGAATGAATTTTTCATTTTATTCAATTTTAATTATAATAGCCTAAATTGAAATTTAAATAGTCACATAAGGCTAGTGGTTTGAATTAGACAGTACAGGTCTCAAGCTTAAATGTTCAAAAAATAATCCCAGGCTCTTTAACCCCCAATATTCTTCTCTCTCTCTCTCTCTCTCTCTCTCTCTCTCTCTCTCTCTCTCTTTATTCAAAATATTACTGTCCCCTAACATCTGGATTGGGTCATTTCCTGTTTTTGTTTTGTTTTTTTCTAAAGTCCATTGACAGTCCTTGACAAAGACCTGCATGGCTGTCTCTTTTTTGTTGTTGTTGCAAAACATCCAACAATATAAAGTCAGGATGACCTAGATAACTGACTCTGGGTAACCATCCTGCTCTAACTTAGAAAAGGATGTGGTGTTTAACACTGAAGTGCAATTATACAAGAAAATTGTGGGAGAAGATATGTATGTAACCATATTAACAGTACAAGGGTAGAGAATTCACACTGATTACACATGAGTCTTTAAAGTTTAATTGCAGGAAAAAATGGCCACAATACTATTTAAGCAAATACATATCACAAATACTGTAGGACTGACAACATGATGTTAAATGGGAATAGGTGCATAATAAAGATACTAACCAAATCACAATTTATGATTTTCAAAAAGAACCGGTGATTGAAGGCCACACCAATCCTGTGAACATAACAATCCATCTGTAAAACAACTGCCCCGCATTCACATGTCTACAGCAGTCTGCTACTTTGCCAATGTGTGGCAGCCTGACTTCTTGGCAGAACACAGATTCAATTTTAGTTTATAAACACAAAATTTAAGAGGACAGTTAAATCAAATACAAACTTACTGTCCAAATAAATTGTACATCACTTTCCTGAGTGGGGGGAAGAAAAACTACGCATTGATTTAGATCTACAGCTCAAACAAAGGACCCTTACACTTCAAGAATCCCTCTATTGGGAGAAATAATTGAGTTTGGACTCTTCTGCTATTTTCTTCCATTTGGGTAATGGTTTAGAGACTCTAAATAGGTTAGTAAGCAGAATAGATATGCAAAAATCAGATATATATGGAATGAACTTAGATGCCCTTCGATAGATAAATGGATTTAAAAAAACGTGGCATATATACACAATGGAATATTACTCAGCAACAAAAGAGAATAAAATCATGGCATTTGCAGGTAAATGGATAGAGTTAGAGAAGATAATGCTAATTGAAGTTAGCCAATCCCAAATAACCAAATGCTGAATGTTTTCTTTGATATAAGAAGGCTGATTCATAGTGGGATAGGGAGAAGGAGCATGGGAAAAATAGATGAACTCCAGATAGGGCAGAGAAGTTGGAGGGGAAGGGAAGGGGCATGGGGTTAGAAATGATGGTGGAACATGATGATCATTATTATCCAAAGTACATGTATAAAGACACAAATTGGTGTGAATATACTTTGTACACAACCAGAGGTGTGAAAAATTGGGTTCTATATGTATAATAAGAATTGTAATGCATTCTATTATCATACATACATAAATAAAAAGATAAAAATAAAGCAGAAAAATAAAATATATTGATCTAAATTCTAAAAAATATGCACTGATGTCTACATTGAGATGAGTTTCCTCCTCCTTCTAAAATATAATCTTCTACATCATGGAAGCCTTCTTTTTATTAAATGTTTTTATTAGTGCATTATACTTATACAATATAGTGGGCTTCATTTTGACATAATCATACATTCATGTAATATTATTTGCTCCATTTCAATCTCTAGTACTTCCTTATTCCCTTCCTATCTCTTTCTTCCTTCCTCTATGGTATTCCTTCTATTCATTTATCGTTTTTAAATTGGTGTTTTATAGATATGCATAAAGATGAAATTCACTATGATATATTCCTAGGTATACATAGCATAATTTGGTCAATTTTATTTCACAATTCCACCTTTTCCTGTCCCTCCTCCCTCCCCTCTAACCTATTCCTCTATTCTACTGCTCTGCCTTCTATTTTCATGGAAGCACCCCTTTCTCCCTCTTATTTTGCTATAGCTTCCACTTTTGAAACATTGGACCCTCGATGTTCTCCAGTTTCATCTACTTACCAGAAAATGCCATAATTTATTTCTTCTTTATGGCTGACCAAAACTCCATTCTGTTGATGGACACCTAGGCTGGTTCCATAACTTGGCTATTGCCCAGTCAATACATGGGCAAAAGAACTAAATAGACATGTCTCAAAAGAAAAAATACAAATGCTCAACATTTGTATTTGAAAAAAAAAATGTTAAACATTTCTAGCAATCAGGGAAATGTAAATCAAAACTACCCTGAGATTTTATCTCACTCCAATTAGAAGGGCAACCATAAAGAATATAAATAATAATAAATGCTAGTGAGGATGGGAGGGAAAAGGTACATGAATACATTGTTGGTGGGACTGCAAATTGGTACAACAACTTTGGAGATCAGTATGGAGAAGACTAGAAATGGACTCACCATATAATGCAGTTCTCCCACTCTGTGTATTTATCTAAAAGATCTAAAATCAGCATACTGTAGTGATATTGGTACCTCAATGTTTATGGCAGTGTAATTCACATATACAAATCATGAAATCCTTCTTGATCACTACACATGATATCAGGGAGGAAGCAAAGTAGAGGAAACAGGGTAAACGAGGGGGGTCAGCAAGAACATCACACAGTGCGCAAGAGAAAGACATTTAAGCAATGTAGCCCTCTCCAAATACACTTAAACCTAACTCTGTTTGTGATAGTCTTTAAGAGAATCAGATCTTCCAGGCAGAAAATCATTTACTTATTAATTCATTCAACAATATGCCTCAGGGCCTTCCTTAGCAGCCTGGTCAAAAATATATGAATACCGGGCTGGGATTATAGCTCAGTGGGAGAGCACCTGCCTAGCACGTGTGAGACACTGGGTTTGATCCTCAGCACCATATAAATAAAATAAAAGTATTGTTTACATCTACAACTAAAAATATTTAAATATATATGAACACAGACAAGCATAACCACTGCTCTTACCTTCCAGGAATTACAAGCTACTCAGCAAAACCCTTTCAATAGGACTCTCCTGAGACGAAAGTGACAAAATCAAGTTTATCTTAGCATTGGGTGATACTCTCATTTTTAAAGTGGTTCCAGATGTTCTGATTCATCGAACCATTTTTATATTATTAGAGTGCTGAGAAGAAACAAAATAACTAAAGAATAACTTATCCACAGCAATAATAAATATGATGATGAACTGGACAAAATTGTATTTCTATAATGAAAACTAAATATGTAGAAGTTATTTCTAAATATCTAGAAAATCAAGAAGTCATGTGGAAAACAAGCATCAGATTCTCTTTCTCTCTTTTGTTTATGGTTTGAAGGAGACCCAGAGTAATAACATCCAATGCATCAAGAACAGTTATACAACCAGAGACAGAGATATTCTCTAGAAAAAAATCACTAAACTAGTTTTAATATTTCTGTGTGGAAAAGATAGTGTCCTACATGAAACATGAATGAAAGATTTGTCAAATCTTTCTGACTGTTGCTTCCTCCAGTCTATTCAATAGTGTGAACTATTAGTGGACCTTTTTACAGAGTAGTTCCTTTTCTACCTGGAGGTAGAGAACAGTAAACAAATAATGTTAATGTGTAAATTATCCTTGAGAAAATCTTTATAATGTTTTCTGCACAACATTTGTGATACATTGCCCAAATATAAAACTATGGACAACCATCTGTGCAGAAGGACCACTTCTGAAATATATACACGTTAAATATATAACTCCAACCTTGGAAGCACACACAGACCAATCTTCCATATATATTGATGTTCTCCAGCAGTAATCTCCACAATAAGGTGCATAAGAGGGGGGGGATACAAGATAATTTATTAGAATCCAAGAAGAAAATATTAGAACAACTACTTGCACACATGTAAAAACTGAGACACAGATTAAGGCTATAATATTTTCCCCCATCCCTCACATGTTAGATGGTCACATGTGTATATAACCCAAGAGATCTCCACAGGAAATAGGGGTTCATGACAGTAGGCACTGATACCAACTTCGCTCAATCTCTTTTTTGTACCGGGAATTGAACTCAGGGGCACTCAACCATTGAGCCACATCCCCAGCCTTATTTTGTGTCTTACTTAGAGACAGGGTCTCACTGAGTTGCTTAGCATTTTGCTTTTTTGCTGAGGCTGGCTTTGAACTCACAATCCTCCTGTCTCAGCTTCCTGAGCCGCTGGGATTACAGGTGTGTGACAACACACTCAGCTTGCTCAATCTTTGTTTCTGGAATACTGCAATGAATTGTAATTTATAAGACCTGGGAAGTAAGTGTAAAGGTTATTTTTTCTTCATTAGTAAAATTCCAGGTACTGGGTCTAGTTGTCAAAAGTGAAGGAGGTAAAGTCAAAATGGCTGGAGCCAAAACTTAAACAACTTTTGAACAAATTTCTTGCTATGTATTTAACATCTCCCTGTCTCAGCTATCTCATCTGTAAAATGAAAATGAAGCCAAATGCAGAATGGTGTTATGAGATTAAATGAATTAACATCTGTAAAGTGCTTAACCCAGTGCCTGGCATAAAGTAAGAAGCATATAAACCTGTTAAATAAAATATGTATTCATGAGGAGTATCTGAAATTATTTTGTACTGTGGAGAGTTTCACTGGTTATCTAGTGGCAAAATATTTCGAACCCTTGTCAAATTAAACATGAATGATATAGTTTTTGTCTACAAAAAAGACATGTGCTCCAAATTCACTGATCTTTTCTGTGATGCAAAATGGCTGCTAAAACTGAGCATCCTAGCAAACATAAAAAAGAAAAAGGAAATTTGCTGACACTTCCTAGTTCTGTCAGAAGTAAGCCTCCTACAGTTATTAATGAACACACACACACACACACACACACACACACACTAACCTGTCCCTTCAATGTAAAGGTGATACTTCAATAATGAGTTTGCAAAAAACAACCTGCTTCTTTTTTTGAGTGCTGTGCGAGCAGTATACTGAAAAAGAGTGTTTAGAAATGTTTATATCACTTACGTGATTATGTGTGAAAATTATGTCACCCATTAACATTTTTAATTCTACATGCAAAAAACTTGGCAATGAAAGTTTCTAATTTTTTTAATACAAAAAGTTGCATTAGAGTTTGGAACTGTCAGAAAAATTTTAAATGCAACAGTATTCCATTTTCACTTCATATATTTAAAAAATTTTAAGTAATGTTTATTTTATTTTTGTTGTATTCTTTTGTAGATTTTTATTTTATGTTGTATGCCCAAGCTTTATAAGTCTAGAAGCAACATGTATAAATGTATCTAAGAAATACAGTGGTCGAGCACTTACATAGCATGCACAAGGCCCTGGGTTTAATCCCTAGTATCACCAAAATAAATTAACTAGGGATATATGATGAAAATATTTTTACTGATATGGGTACATGCTTTTGTTAAAAAAAGACCATCATCCTACTCTTAGGAAATAGTAATATTGAGTGCCTTCTATGTTCCAGGAGTTTGTCATACATGATCTGACCTAATAATAACAATAATTCTATTGATATGATATAATAATATTATTCCTAGTTCCCCAAATAGGAAGCTGAAGTTAAAAGAAGTTAGGTTATTTCCCCAGAACCTCAGAGCTAAAAAAGGTTTGAATAAGAACTGTCTGGGTACAAAGACATAATCCTGACCGTGCTGAATTGCCACTTTCCTAAATTCAGGACAGAGGGATTGTGGTGATATGTCACTGTAAAACAACTCCAGCAGATAATGGCAAAACATTCAGATTGGTTAATTTATGGAAAAGATGTTTAGTTGTATTTTGAACACATATGCACAGTCTTCAACAACCAAAGAGTTTGTGCTTTAAACTTGAACATCACTTCTTAGAAATATAGATTTCATTTTCCTCTGGCACTAGGATTAAAGATAATCATAGTTGAATCTCAGGATAATATGAAATCCTATATTTCTTATATCTGAATTATTAGACATTCACAATGTCTAAAAAACAGTAAAAAAAAGAACAAATTCTACAATGTCAATATATAGAGAGTCAGAATATTGGTGCTTAAGAAAACACATGATCTACAGGACTGTGATAATGATAGGGTAATTCTCTGAGTTTTCAGTGAAATAGCATCTAACTTTCATGAAATTTTTGAAGTTAATGGAATTTGTTCTTCACAATGCCCAATTTAACTTACAAGTATATAAACTGAATTTTCTTCATGAGGTATATAATCAGTGTTCTCTCATTTTTTATCAGAATTGATTAAGGCTGGTTATTGAGCAATATGAAAAACTGAGCAAGTGGGCTGAGAAAGAGAATGTCTGAGAGTTTGGTTTTTAATTTGCCTGTGGAATTAGCAAAAGTTAGAATTGAAAGAAGAGTGTGAGATTAACAATGGCATGTCTGTTCTTGTGAAACAAAAACACTGTCTTCAGTAAAACTGGTTGACACATGGGATGGAGGAAGGAGACAAGAACATGACATTACTTATTCAAACCCATTCACTGTGGTTCTGCCGGGTGCCCACTGCTCCTGTGTACTGTAATCTTGTTTAGAGTGTTTGGATGACGTAGTGACCCCTTATCCCCAGGTCTTTAGAAGCCCATTTGGTCCAGGGTGGTTTGGTTGCTGGATGGTGGTGATGGGGGTGGATGGGAGAAAGGTGACCCATGGATGGATGATAGGTAGGTATGTCTGATACCAGAGCAGCCTCAAGGTGGCTTTCAGAGCAGTGAATGACCAATGCTCAAATTATGAGTCCAGACTTTTAAATTCAGGAAGCACTTAAGATGCAGCATTGTTATTTTTGGCAAGAAATTAAATGAACAATTGCCAGTGAGAGAAATTCTTGACTAACTGTCCCTTGAAATTCTGCGAGTTTTCTCCAGCTCCAAAGAAGAATATTAGAACTGGAATGGTTTTTTGGAGACCAGATCATTTTCCTCAACTTTTGGAGAAACATTTGATTTATTTTCCATGTCAGCTTCCCCAGATGGCTGAACTAAGAAATATACTAGCTACCTCCTTCCTTTTTACAATAAACTTTTAAATTTATTGTAATATGACTTCTTTGTCCTCACCCTCACTAACCTAAAGATGGAGTCTAAATTGGTATCATCCCCTTCCTTCTTGAAACTCTTTTCTCCCTCTTAACTCTTCTCTCCCCTACTTTTAAAATTGCTGTTTATGTCTTCCTCCTTCTGACTTTATACTTGCAACACGTCTAAATTTAAACATTCTTCACTCAGTTCTTTTTTTCCTTTAAACTTCCATAGGATGTCATCCACACAACTTCAGTAATCATACCACTGAGCCCTAATGTGTATTTCTGTATCTCTCCCATTGATATCTCATGACCCCTAAAACATCAGGAATCTTAATCAATACCCAATAGTAAATCAACTTGATAAATCCAGTAGATTCTATTTCCTCAATGATTTTCCCACCCAATCTCTTTATCTAATCCTCCTGTTAGGTCAGCGATTTCAGCAATTATTATTTTAATCCAGGGTTGCTGGTTAATAACCAAAATATTCTCCTTGCTTTCAATTTTCCTCTGTAGAATATTTTTGCTCAAGTAGGCTTCTGCAAGCTTTTTCTAAGCATATAAAATCTTGGTTTAAATACATACATATAGAATGCAGAAGATAGTTAGTTTCAATTCCTTTTGGTATGGGCTTCTGTCCACAGTAGAGACATAGCCTAAGACTTCAATGGGCCAGTAGGGACTCTGAAGCCTCACTCCTTGGGTTTGAAACCTACTTGAAACTGGTTAGTATCCTTGATAGGTAAACTTATAACATTGCCCAAAGAGTCCTGGCACTTGGGTACAAACACACTTTTCCTATTGATATTTAAGTGAATAATCACAAGGTAGTCTAGGTATTGCTGTGCAGGAACTTTTGTAGATGCATTTGAGGTCCCAAATCTGTCAACCTTAAGACAGTGAGATCATCCAGATAAGTCTGATGTATCAATGAGCCCTTTAAAAGATGAGCGTCTTCTCTGACTGCAATAGAAGGGCAAGCCTCAGATTGAAAACATGATAAGACTTTGACACGCTAGTGTTGCCTTGAGAATGGAGGCCACATGGCAAGGAGTGTGGGTGGGCAGCTTCCAGGAACCAGAGTGACTCCCAGTAGAAATCCAGCAGGGAGCAGGGACCTCAGACTTATAGCTCCAAGGTACTGAATTCCTTCAATACCAAGAATGTGTTTGAAAGTTGTTTTTTTCTGGAGCCCCAGGTATGAGTGCAGCCTTCCTAACATGGGGCTTTCACTCTTTTCTTGGGTTAGGGGGTAGCCAGAGATTGAACTCAGGGGCATTCGACCACCGAGTCACATCCCCAGCCCTGTTTTGTATTTTATTTAGAGACAGGGTCTCACTGAGTTGCTTAGCGTATCGCTTTTGCTGAGGCTGGCTTTGAACTCACAATCCTCCTGTCTCAGCCTCCCAAGCAGCTGGAATTACAGGTTTTGGCCACTGTACCTGGCTGGGGGTTTCAGTCTTATGATACCCTAAGAATCCAGCCATACTGGGCTGGACTCCTGACCCACAGAACTTTGAGCTAATAAATGGCTGCTGTTTTAAGCTGCTAAATGTGTGGCAATTTGCTACACAGATATAGATAACAAACACGGTCTTCATTCTATGGCAGCCAACTTCCCCAAGTAAGGAATTCAAGAGGTAGTAAAAGGTAACCATAAAGATTTTTTTGTAGAAAAACAATACCACGTTCTATCTGTTAGAAGCCACCAAGTCTCTAAGCCCAGCCCACATGTCCTGGGAGAGAAATTAGGATCACCTCTTAAAGGAAAAAAGTATCAAAGAATTTGTGGACATATTAAGAAAATCATTATAATAGTAATAGTTAATGTTTTCCTATTTTTACTATTACCAGTTAATACCTTATTTAAACCACGTAACAACGCTCTGAAGTAGGTAGTATTTTTGCACACATTTTATAGATAAGGACACTGAAATTCAGAGAAGGTAAATAATTTGCCCAAGTTCATGACTAGTGGCTAACTTTGAAATGCCAATCCTAAAATATTTACTCTGAAGCCTGAGCTCCTAGCAACTGTGTTAATTTTAGCAATGCACTGAAAAATATGCTTCATAACAAAATCTGTGGGAAAAAATAATAAAATACTGAGTAAATTCATAGTTAGTTCAGATCTAGAGATCCCTGATTAATGAATATTTCAAAGTCTACCTGGAAGGAAAATTCTAGTGTTTGGTTAAAATTCTGTCATCTATGATTTTCTCTAAAACAGTCTACTAATGCTTTGAATATCAACACTAAAGGCATGCGTACCAAATTAATGAGTGGAAAGAAGGTAAAAGAGAAGCTAATATAACAGACGACAAAATCAAGATCTTAAAGGTTCTCATAGACAAAATCAAGATCTTAAAGGTTCTCATAGACAAAATTAAGATCTTAAAGGTTCTCAAAGGTTCTCATAGTAAGGTAAACTTAACTAAATTATATTTTTATATGGTAAATTTAGAAGTTCAATCCTTGAGGACTAAATTTAAAAGTAATGACTTAATATTTGCACTTACACAAAACAATTCAGGCAAGCATTAGTTAACTCTAAACTTCATATTTGTTGAGGGTTATGCCTGCCAAACCTTGAATAGAAGACATGACCATATTGCAAGAAGAAGTAATGCTACCCAGTCCAAACCTAGAGAAACAAAACTCAGTAGTGGGTTGACCCATTGAAATAGGAATGCAAAAAATTAGAGAACAGATTAACCAGAATGGCAGGAGTCTTAGAAAGCATGAAAATAAGAAACAACTTAAAGTGTACTGTGCATATCTATAATCTCAGCTACTCAGAAGGCTGAGGCTGGAGGATCACAAGTTTGAGGGTAGCTGGGGCAAGAGAGGGAAACCCCATCTTAAAAAAATAAAATGAAATAAAGACCCAAGAATATCTCACTTGAAAAAGGAGAAAAGGAGGCTATATTTCCATATTTCCTGACTAAAATGTTTTCATTTAATCTTATGTAGTTTTCAAAAGCAGAACTAAAATAAATGGACAGAAATTGTGGGGTGGCAGATTTTTGATCAATAAAAGAACTCTCACAATGTCAGTCATATACCGGCAATCCAGGCTGTCTTAGAAAATGGTGACTTCTAGGTCACTAAAGGAATTCCAAAAGCAGCTGAATGGCCACTTAGCAGACACGGTAGGGAAGATCCATTTTGTAGATGGAGACTTGGAATAATTTACTTCTAAATCACCTTCAAACTCTGAATATCTTCAACTCTATCCTACAATACAAACTCCTAAATCTTCAGCCATTACTTCCACTGTTTGCCTACTAAACTATGCCAGTCAGCCAAGCAAGGATACTTGGTATTCTCTATACCCTTCATTTCTTCATTCTGTATCTTTTCTCATCTTCTTGCTTTCATTCAGACTGAGCTTTGCCATTTTTATGAGATTTGCAAAAATCATACCCATCCTTGAAGACCAAATGCACTGCAATGTCATCCCTGAGACTTTCTCCAATAATTAATCTAATTACACTCTTCACTCTCAGCACTGTGTTCATCTCTCTGGTATAGCTTTTATGATATTCCATCTTGTATTACCCATTTTTGATAGTTCTCTTTATTCTCTATGAAATTGAAAGCTACTTGAAGGCAAGGACCATAGATTTCACATTTCAACATTCCTGCGCACATTTAAGTACAGTGGTTGCCTATAACTGCCCTAATAATGCATGCTTATTAAATTGGATTTGACACAGTTGCTGCATAAAATCAATAGTGAGACTGGAAGGATAATTTAAATATATTTTCTGATTAAATGCATTTCTGAAGCAGAATACTTATGTCTCTCCTTCATGGACCCTACTAGTTTTTTTTTTTTTCTGCCTGATTTTTTATCGTAGTAAAATCCATAATATTTATCATTTTAAAGTATGTAATAGAGTGGTATTAAGTGCATTCACAATTGTTGTACAACCATCACCATTATGTAGTTCCTGAACTTTTTCATCATCCGAAAGGAAGTCCTAGACCCATTAGGCAGGCACTCCTCATCGCCCCCACCCCCAGTCCCTAGTAACTTCCTCAGCTTTCTGACTCTCCTAGTTCATTTGAAGCTGCAAGACAATGTCTTTACCAAGTGGTTATTTGGTAAATATTTGTTAAACTGAATTTGAATGTAAAGGAACTGTCAGAAAATACACAAGATGAAAAAGGCCAAAAGAGACCAATTATTTAAAGTGTAAGTGATTTTAAAAGGATACTGATTTTGAGCTTAACTTCATATGGAAAAACATGATTGCCAAGAAAGTACTTTAAAGTATAAAGTTCTACTTAAATCTTTTTAAAAAATAGCCATAAAAACAAATCAGAAATTAGCTGTGCAAAGGCATGTTGGATGAAAGTCTTTTAAAGTCTACTTTTTTGCAATCAAATCTTCTAGTTTCCCTCAAAATACACATGAACAGTTAGGTGACAAAGAACATTTTAGGAATTGCTCTTGAAGAAATCTTAGGTTTTCCTTATATTCTTCACTGCAATAGCTTAGTTTGTAATATCTAAAATATTATTGTTTCTGATTTTGGCTCCTTAAAATGAAACCGTTCGAAATTTCTTCTGTAGGTATTTTTGTTATCTCTAAAGTTGGGGAACACAGGGATGAGCTTGTTAGCTAGTTCTCACTTTCAAGCAATAATTCTTTTAAAATTCTGCCACTGGTTTATAATTTAATTTATTAGTGATTAAATTACATTATTACACTATTTCAAAAAGACTCGGTTTTTGAAATTATATTATTTCAAAAAACTGGGTTTGACACATGAAAATATTCCTTTATGTTAATTCTTTTACTCTATGGTAGGTGGCGTCAATACTTTTACAATTTTATGATATTTCTCCTGTTGCTAGAATATCCACTGCTTTGAACCCCAGTTTCTCCACCAAAGACATTTTTCCAAGAGGTCTTGTAGCTAAAAGGAACTGTACATTTTTTTGCATTCTCCTCTGACTAAAGAGAGATCACCAAAGTACTATTGTGTGCAAGTGACAGTTTAAGTTAATTAAATTCAGTGACATTAAACTAAACCAGTGTGTACAAAATGACTCATTTCCAACAAGCCCTTTTTAATATCATGAAACTGTAAAGGGTTATAATATACATATTATTCCAAACAATCCTAAAAGCAAAGAGGACTTCTTTTTTCTGAAAAAGAAGGTGATTTGCTGTTGTTTATGACTTATTTGCTTGCCTTCAAGACATTTCTTGAGACATATTTTTGTTTCTTTGTATATCACAGGAAAAAATGTAATAAGGGAATTTCTCAAATTGTCATAATGGAAGTAGAGAAGATATTGGAAATATAAAAGGGAACAATTGAGAAGGGAAAGATTCCTGACAGCAACTGCAAGTTGATTGGAAACTTGAGTTGAAAGTCATATTGCTAGAGGAGATGTAAATGGATCCTACCTCTTTTGACAAAGCTTTCTTTTCTTTTTTTTTTTTTTTCCTTTTTGGTACTGGGGATTGAATCCAGGGATTCTTTACCACTGAGTTACATTCTTGGCCCTTTTTATTTTTTATTTTGAGGCAGGATCTTGCTGAGGCAGACCTTGAACACATAGTCCTCCTGCCTCAGCCTCCTGAAATAAGAGTCAGCCATTAACAATGATTATCTAGTTCCATCTTATTGTCATGGAAAAAGGTTGTAACTTAATACTTAGTGATAAAAGTCATTTATAGAATAGTATGCACCATATGTATTTTTGTAAAGATAAATATATAGTGAAATTTTAACAAAGATCATCTCTAGGTGGTGCATTTCTGGAGTCTGTTACCTGCTTGCTTTCTGTGTTCTTTACTTTTGCTACAATGACTATGGATTTATCATGTATATTGGATACACAATGTAAATAGTATCTTTCTAATGTTAAATTCTTATGAGAATTACCTAAAACCTACCATATCATTTCTAGATGACTACATAAACACTAAAAGTAGTAAATGTGGAAGGATGGGCCCAGTGGAGAATTGTTCCCAAATAATAGCATGTTGCAGTCCTCCTCCTCAGGCAATCCCACTTAAGAACATTTCTGTCTGGGAAAATCTAGTCAGAATATTTGAAAATGAAGTGGCTATTAATTTTGAATGACCTTATTTTTAAATTCAATATATTTTTGTATGTTTATTTCATAAAAGATATATATATATATATATATATATATATATATATATATATATATATATATATATATAAAAGTGAGACCATATTAGCATTTTAGGGCTGCTATACCAAAAATGCCTTAAATTATAAATCTTATAAACAATGGGAATTTCATTCTCAAGTTCTGGAGCCTGGGAAATCTAAGATCAAAGTGTCAGTAGATTCATTGTCTGGTCATGGCCCATTTCCTGGTTCCTAGTTGGTGTTTTTCACATTGTAAGAGGGGAAAATGAGCTCTCTTGGACCTATTTTATGAGGGCACTAATTCCATTTTTGAGGGTCCCATTTTCAAGACCGAACTATCTCCCCAAAGCCTCACATCTGAACATCATCACCTTGGAGGTAAGAATTTCACCAAATGAATTTCAAGGGACACAAACATTTCAACATGACAGCCCTGTTCTTTTTCAACTAAATGACATGTCTTGCTCGATGCTATCCCCTTTAGGGTTTAAACCAGAAAATCACAATGGCTAAAAACACACATAGAAAACACTCATGGATCTGCAGATAATATGGCTTGGTTAATCTGGGCTGGTCTGGCTGGGAATTTCCTCAGGATGCAAGATGGCTGGACTTGGTTCTGGGCTTTGGACAAAGTTCAGGTCTGCTCCATTGATGCTTGTTCTGGGGTCCAGGATGAAGCAGGAACAGCTATCTGGGGATGCTCTTCTCAGGAAGATCACCCCTGTACAAAGCTCAAGCCAAGTTACACAAATGCATTTATAGCTTCTTCTCACTTCCAACGCCAAAGCAAGTTACAAGGCCAAACTTAAAGTCAGTAGGTCAGGGAAGTGTATCCTGTCCCACAGAGAAAGCAAAGTGAGTGAACACCAGCCAAACAGTATTCTTAACTATTTTAGTTAATGAAGTCAGTGACTGGGAAGTGACTTACAAGCCATTGCATAGCCTCCATGTAAAAGGAGACTTAACTTGGGGGTTGAGAGAAACTTTAAGTCAGTTCTCATGTGAGTGTTTCCACTTTTACTTTTTGCTTTAATTTCCTATCAACCATCTTTTTCTTTCCTATCCCACTAAATCTTCAAGCAAACCATTTGCCTGTATGTGAAACTAGTACTATAGCGGGGTTATAGGCATTCATTAGTACCGATACAGCTATGAAGGACTGAATGTTTGCATAAGCCCAGATTTTATATATCAGAATCCTAATCCCCAACACAAGGGTGCCAAGAGGCAGAGCCTTTGGCAGGTGATTTTTTTTTTTTTTTCAAATGAGAAGACAGCAATCTGTAAGCCAGAAAAAGACTCTCACCAGAACCTGCCAGGCTGGCACCTGATCCTAGTCTTCCAGCCTCCAGAATTATGAGAAATAAATTTCTGTTGTTCTTTGTTAATAGCAGCCTAAACTCAAGCTCTTGGTAGGATGAAAAATATCTGTTCTGAACATAATTGAACAACTTTGCTGATGGTCTACCTGCAAGTACAACCAAAATCAGTTGAATACTTCTCTACAAAGAGAAGCTGGCTGATGATAAGAGGTGCCATAGAAAGGTGTGTTTTCCCTCTGTGATCTTGGAGAGCTCCTCCAGTAGCTGAAAGAACATCAGAAGTTAAACACTGAGTTCTATCTGGGTGAAAATTAAAATCAAATATGCCTCTGGGAAAATGTAATTGTCCCTGCCTATGTGTCTGGCTCAACAAGATTCCTTAATGTCGTTTTTCCTTAGGGCTGAAAAATGGACCTAATCACTCTAATAGCCACTCATCTAATATTAATATATTTTTCAAACAGATCTATTTTCTGGATGTCCATACTTATATACTAAATATTTGACTGTCCCATTTTTCTCTGACAAAATTTCAACTTTGTGTTTAAAATGTTGTTTTACATTTTCCTTCCTAAGTTTTGAGCATACCCAAAGTGAAAGACTTCATCATCTACCTATAATTTAAGAATGTAATTTGGAGGGGCTGGGGATGTAGTGGTAAAGGGCTTGCCTAGCATGCATGCACAAGGCCCTGGGTTTGATCCCTAGCACTGGATAAAAAAAAAGAAAAGAAAAGAAAGAAAGAAAAAGAAAAGAAAGAGAAAAGAAAAGTAGTTCGGAGAGTATAGTTAACGTTTCCATCCCTAGTTCCAATCAATGAGTATATTTGAAATTTGACTTTTCCCATCTCCAGGATATAGTTCAGTCTGTGCCCTTTCCCTCATTTACCCAGTTTCAAATGTAGTCTAAACCACTTTTACCTGTCTCTCCTCAATTGCTACAATGATCTCCAAAGCGACATCTCTTCCTCCACTCTTGAGTTTTTTCAGTCCATTTAAGCACATAGCTCAAAAGTGGTCTTCAGATGTCGATCCCTGCCACTCCTCTGCTCCTAGAGCTTCAGTGGCTTCCCATAGAATTAGAAAGATAAATCCCAAGGCCTCACGTGATCTGGCCTCTCAGCCTTCACCATTCTCTTCTCCTTGTGCTTCAACCATGCTGGTCCTTCCTCATCCGTGATGGCCTCAACTGCTTTTTACCTTTGTGCTTCTTTTCCTTTGTTTCCATCTGAAACACTGTTTCCCAGTCTTCCCTTGGTTAACTGGCTTTTCCTTCACTTCCTCTGAAAGGTTTCCTTGACAAACACTCCCCCCCCCCACACACACACCAATTGGCTTAGTTCCCTATTATGTATCAACGCCCTTATCTCATAGCATGAGTCACAGTTTATAACTGTATATTTACTCGTTTAATATCTTTCTCCCTCATCAAACTGTGAGGTTCATATGTAAAGAATCACATTCATCTTTTTTCACTCTGTATCCCCAGTCCCTAACACAGTGTCTTGCATACAGTAAATGTTTAATATTGAATACACAATTAGTTGCAATAATACTTTCATATGATTTTATGTTCTGATTTTTATTGATTGAGCTGGTCTCATAAATACTCTCATTAGGTATCCCATTTGTTGTTCCTAAAAGGTACATAATATTCCACCAAGTAAATAAGACAAAATGCACTTAAGTATATCCCCATGTCCTGAAAAGTGTTACCCATTTTTACTATTATAATCAATGCTACTATAGTAGAGCTGTTTCCTTGAAAGAAATGTACAAAAGTAGAAATCACAGGATCATAGCTTTTTGATATTTTTCCTGATAGGACCATCAATTTTTCTTTGAAAGTATTAGAATGACTTATCTTTTAATCATATTTGTTTGTTTTATTTTTATTAATGTATTTATTCCTGAGACACAGTCTTGCTATGTTGCCCAGGTTGACCTTGAACTCTAGGGCTCAAGTGATCCTCCTGCCTCAGTCTCCTGAGTCCTGGGACCATAGATGCCTGTCCCTTTACCTGGCTTGGCCATATCTTTTAAATGTTTATTACAAAAAAATGACCATTGTCTGTGAACTCCATGTCCACCTCTCCATGGGACCATATACTCATTTTACAAGTTGCAACAGCATTGATACTATTGAAAGTCTAATTTCTTAAAAATCCTTGGAACAATTCTCATTATATTTTATGTATAGTAAAATTATAGGGACACCAGGATGTCTGTTAGAAAGATATGTTTCTTGTGAATATGACATCATAAATCTGACCTAGTTTCAAGGTTGTTAATTGATTCAGCTATCAACTAAAAATAATAAAATTATTTGTTCTTTTAATGTGTAAATTGCAACCAGAAACTCATTGCCTTTGTTCAAGGATGCATTGCAAATACTTGAATTATGAATAAGATGTAGTTTTCACAAAGATTTCCTTACAGAGATGCTAGATACTGGCAAAGCTTTTCAAAAATATCTTTTTCTTGGAAAATAAAATAACTATACTAACTTTCAGGTGGGAATAGACATAGGACCAAAAGTGGTCAAGTGATGGCCTTTTCATAGCCCACAGCATGTTTACCACCAGGGATCAAGGCCCTAGCAAAGAGAAATTTCATTGTGTTTTTAGAAAACCATCTGCCTTGGGCCACCTCTGCTTGATAAGTATTGTAACGGGGGTGATTTGAATCTGTCCCAATCTAGGGAGTTTCTGGATAGCCCCAGGAGTTCCATGCCACAGTGTATCAGGCTCTTCTGGGATGGACGAAATACGGTTCCCAGGGTCCTGTATCATCCTGGCTCCAGTCCACTATAGGGCTGAACTAAGTTTTCCAGAACTGTTTACTTCATCAATGGAATTTTATCTCCCCAATCTTCCTTCCTTTATTCCAACCTTACCTCCCAAATCCTGTAAAAGATTTAAGGACAGGTCCAGCAAGGCCTCAACAGGACAGATAGCCCCAAGTATGTGTACATGTGCAAGTAGAAGCAAAACACAGAATGATACACGGAAAGGAAAGATTCAGGTAAAAGGAGAGGGAGATGCCTCCGGCTGCCACAGTCAGTGCAGATTTCCACAGACTGCAAAGAAAGACAGGGTAGGATTTAGAAATACAGAGATGGGGCTTGGAGATTAGAGTAAGAAAGGGCATTGGGGCAAAGAAAATTGATTGCACTTTTAAAGTGCTTTTTGTTTTTCCCAGGTTTTTCTTGGCTGGGTGTCCTCAGGCAGTGCTTCTTAAGCTTTCATGGGTAAACGAATTACCTGGAGATCTTGTTAAAGTTCGGATTCTGATTCACCAGGTCTGCAAGTGTGGGGTGGGCAGGAGAGTCCGAGTTTTTAAACATGCTCCCAGGTAATGCTGAAGGGGCTAGTCTGAGAAGTGTGCTTTGAGTAGCAACTCGTAGGGCTTATGTTTCCACGATGAGGCAGGAGCAGTGAGAAGGGACAGGACTGAGCAGGTCCTTCAGCCTGGAGAGCTCCTGGGGACTAAGCAGCAGCAGGAGCTTGTTGTTATCTTTAGTCTCCTGGGCTGCAGTGTAGTCAGGGACCATAACAAAAAAGAGAAAGAGCTGCTGTACATAATACAGGAGACCTGTCCATCTCAGGCTGTGGATGGATTGTGTCCTTCTCTCTTCTCTAAAAAAGCAGCTCAGAAATTCTGGGTGAGATAGTAGCTTTGTGTGGTCACTGACTCACTTGTGTCCCGGCAGAATAAGGGATTCTTTGTTAGCTCAAAGCCTAGCAGCTTTTCTGGATCTTGGTGGAGACAGAGTCATTTTAAAACCAAAAATAGGTCTTTCCAAAATATTACTGAAATAAAAGGAAGCAGTGATTAAGATGCTTCAGTCTTCCAAACTTTGAACTTGACAACAAGAAACAGCCATATTAAGATGGAGGCTCTGCTGCTGCAGAGGGTGGTTTCAACAATCTTTGTATATTTTTCAACGTTTCTGCTAGATGCTACAATACTTTTAATTCAAGTAATTCAAGAAATGAGGAGAAATTAGTTGTATTTCACTCTTTTGGACCGAAATTCATAACTAGTCACTGTAAAAGACTAATATTTGGTATAGAAAGAATTTCTTAGTCTTAGTTGAACACAAAGGCTGAAATCTCTAAACTGTTAATTTACATTATCTTTGCAACTCTAGTAACAGATGGAAACACAAGGACATCTGGACAGGAGGAGCTGGACATTTTTTAAAAAGCACTTTTTATGTATAGAAAGTTGTTTTTGTAAAAACAGTGATGCTATTTTGCATCTGTGGAGATAAAATATGATTGCCTATGGCAGAGGCAGTGCTTCTAAGCAACAGCTTGGGTTGGAAGTTCAAAACACTCTTGGTTTTCTGATCTCATATTTCTTGGGGTGCCCTAGATTGGTGGTCATGGGCTGAAAATAGCAATATTTATTCAGTGTTTTCTGTGGGCCAGGTATTGTGCTAAGTATATTATGTATGTTTTCCCTTTTTTAAAAAAATACTCTTATTTGTTTTAATTAGTTATACATGACAGTAGAATGCATTTATGCACTTTGATATATCATACATAGATGGGATATAATTTCTCATTTTTCTGAGTGTACATGTTGTAGAATCCCATTGGTCATGCAGTCACATATATACATAAAGTAATAATGTCTGTTTTGTTCTACTATCCTTCTTATCCACTCCCCTCCACTTCCCTCTAACTAATCTAAAGAAACTCTATTCTTCTCTAGTGCCCTGTCCCCCTTATTGAGAATTAGCATCCGCATATTAGAGAAAACATTTAGCCTTTGGTTTTGGGATTGGCTTATTTCGCTTAGTATGATATACTCTAATTAAAACTATAAATAGATAGTAATATGAATATTTAGAGATAACAAATCTAATGGTTAGATAAGTTGTGGATTTTGCCCAAGATTCTAAAGTAGGAGTTGAAACAGTTTCAGACCAAAACTTTCTAATATGAAATCCATGTTCTTTTTCCCATGGTACGCTGCTTCTTCACACTCGATTGTTTGATGTCTCTTGCTGAGGACAGTGTGCCTCTTTATGGTAGCAGTTCTTATTAGTGTCGAGTTGCATTGGAAAATCTGTGAAGTCAGTGGTAGGTTAAATCTAAAGACCTTTAAGATCCCTTTCAACCTTTACATATACCTTTCCAATGCAGCACCCTTGGACATGCTGTTTTCTCTGCCTAAAGTTCTTTCTTGACTTCTTTTTTGCCTGTATATATCTCTCTAATATAACTACTTCAGATTTATTCTGCAGACTTCAGCTTAATCATTATTTCTTCAAAAAAGTGTTTCTTCCTTTGACCACTATTTTTATTCTGAACTTTTAATAGCACAATGTACCTTTTGGTTGTAAAACTCATTGCAGATATCTCTAAAATGAACTTTGTCTCCTGTCCCTGATGACTTACCCCAAAGAAGGCAGGTTCTAACTATTATTTTTTTGTTGGGCTCCTGCCTCTGTGCTAGGCATTGGGTGAGGGGAGACAGAAGACCCTAAGACTTTTCCCAGCTCTCAAGGGACTCACCATCTACTTGGAAAGATGTGGCTAAGAATTTTAAAAATATTACAGAATAACCAAGTTCGGGATGTAATCAAGTCTTTTTTGCAAGACAAAATTGTTTTGGTTTTATTTTATTTTTTTTCTCAAGAAACCATCTCCCTTCCTAGTCTTTGTCTTATCAGTATGTTGATATGTGAAACCTGAAGCAGCGCAGGAGATGAAGTAATATAATTAGAGAAGTAGGAAGAAGTTGGAGGTCAGTAGAAGACTGTCAAAGGTGAGAGGGAAGAGACAAGATCTGAAATCTGCCATGGCTTTCAGAAATATTCCATTTACAAGTGTATGGTAGTGGGCTGAGGTAATCAGATTTGATGTCAATAGTCAACACTTATGCTGGCTCTTTTTTTTTTTATTCCTTCAGAATTGGGAATTGAACTCAGGGGTACTCAATCATTGAGCTACTCCCCAGCTCTTTAAAAATTTTTTTTTTCAATTTTTTTTTTTTTAGTCTTGTTGATGGATCTTTAATTTATTTATATGCCGTCCTGAGAATTAAACCCAGTGTCTTGCACATTCTGAGTAACTGGGATTAGAGGCATGAGCCACAGTGCCTGGCTGTGCTGGCTCTCAAAAGCATAGAAGAGAAAGAAATTGTATATTTAGTAAAGTAGCGACAGGCTATCTTATGACAATTCAGTCATAAAAGAGGGTGGGCTCCCGTTATAAACTAGCTAGCATCCTTAAAGTTTTGATGAAACCACATACCAAGGTTAACCGTGTGGGGAACAGAACAGGAACTCAAGCACAAGCTCCAGGAGCCCATCTGAATTCTGCAGATCTCCCAGACCTCACCATATCAATGTCACCAAAAGTGACAGATTTCATTCCCAACTTACAGATGACACATACATTCAACAGCTACCACTAGCCTGGGGACGCTTGCTGCTACTGCCAAGGGAGCTACTGTGAAAAGCTAAATAAAACCTAAAGCTTTAAAAGAATCCATAGTTTTGAAGAAGGAGGATGGGAAGAAATTATTAAGAGTAGAATGATAAGGAATCCAATTTCTTCCCTTCCTCAGTACATTCTTTCTAGCTCTTAATTCCAGAGTTCTTTCTTGTTATATTTTTTTTCTCTGTTTCTTTCTCCGTGTGTGTGTGCTGCTGGGCATCAATACCAGGGCCTCATGCATGTTAGGCAATCACTCTACCACTAAGCTATATCCCTAGCCCCAAATTCCTTTAAGACCACAAGATACTCTTATATTGCACATCTCTTTGGAAAGGTTGATAACCTTCCACATATGAATGTGAATTAATTTAACTGAGTTTACTCAGTTCTCACTTGAAGTATACTAAAAGAATGTTGATTCTTAAAAATAGGAAGTAACAGGCAAGCTGAGATAGGAAAATTAAGGCCAGAATTAAGAGGACAAATACATGGAAAAGGGTTTCAGGAGAATTCTGGGGAAGTAAGGTGCAAAAAGAATAGAAAGAGGCTGACAATATTTGTACCCATTTCAAGACCAATCAAGGCTGGTGCTGTTCTCCTCATGAGAGAGAGAGAAATTTCTTCCTCTTTGCTCTGCATAAAATCAGGCCAGCAACCAAGACCTGATCAGGTCCTATTATAAAACCTTAGGAATCAAATAGATTGCTCAGCACTACTTTA
Organism: Callospermophilus lateralis; assembly: GCF_048772815.1. Taxonomy (NCBI): domain Eukaryota; kingdom Metazoa; phylum Chordata; class Mammalia; order Rodentia; family Sciuridae; genus Callospermophilus; species Callospermophilus lateralis. The sequence continues at coordinate 37,576,539 of NC_135307.1, read as the reverse complement.
GAGACATGGCTTTTGTAGGAAAATGAATGTTATTCCAAGAAATAAGGATTCTTCTGGTTCTAAAAACAAAGACTACTTTGGAAGAATGTAATGAAAGTTGAAACATGAAATTCTAAATATTCAAGATACTGTGACCAACAAAAATGACAGTTTGATATGGTTTAACCTAAAAGTTGACAAGTGGATGGATTCCTGATTTTCCTTATCTGAAGTCACATCATAAGAATTAAAAAATTGAAAAGCTACTAGCTATGCTGGGTAGTAGAGGAGTTTAAAAATAATATATAGACTTTGCTAATCTTGAAGATATACTGTGATTGATGATGTTATATCATAAGTGATGCTGTTAAAAATGGTTGTTATAATGCCCAGTTCCCTGGTTCAAGCTCTCTGTGTCCATCTCAATTTATTCCATTTGCTATTTCAACAGCATGTCTGTCCATAGCCCTAGGCAACATGAGATATCTAAATACATAGGTGTTTTAGGGTGAGGTTCACAGTGGGCATCAGGGAGTTCGGGGTGACTCTAGATGGACTCAATTTTTTCTTGCATCACTAAATGCTAACAGGAGGGTTTGCCATGTGGTCCCATGTCCTTTTAGCCATGAGTTTACTAGCGCCACAGGGAAGATCACTTTTATATTTTCCTTTTCTTTCTCACAATACAAGGACATTTTGAAAGTCTTTAAAACTTGGCATCTAGATGAACTAGAAGGTTTTTTTTTTTAATCTATTCTATCATTTCATGATTGCACTTTAAAAATAAAAAGAACAACTATGCTTGCAGTGACATGCATATGGTATTTCTATAATTGTACGTAAGAAACAGGCAACAATAGTAGTTCTTGGGGAGGGAAATTGTTTTTCTTCTGGACTGAGCTGGATTTTGTACTGTATTTCCTTTATACCATGTATTATTTATTAATAATAATTAAAAATACAATTAACTTAAAATTTAAGCAGAGAGAGCTGGTGGTGTAGCTCAGTTGTAGAACATGTACTTAGCATGCATGAGGCCACGGTTTTATCCCCAGCACCCAAACTAAACAAACACATAAAATGTAAGAAAAGTATTTTACTTGTAAAAGCACAGAACCCCTCCCTATATAAATGTTTACATCCTGTTCTTGTTCTTTTTGATGACCTTACCATTATTGTGATTTTTAAAAATAATAATTCTTAGGAGCTGTGGGAGGTGGAACAGAGACAAAGAAGATTTTGATGATGGAAATTGCTATTTATTTTGCAAATATTTGTAACTACCTGTTATGTGATAGGTTCTGGGCTAGGTACTTCCTCCTTTCCATAACTTCTGGAAGGATTCTTGTGTAAACACCCAAGCATTCTTTTTTTTTTTTTTTTCCTTTGAGAGTTTGGCATGCTTAAAATGCTTCCCATAGATAAGTGCCAGTCTGGTCTGTTCCCCATGAATGCAGCAACTGATGTGCTCACCTGCAGGGAAAAATCACTCACAGCACAGCACTGAGGTAGGTCCCAGGTGTCTGGATGAGGCAGACACTACAGTGCTGCCCTGCATTTGAATTAGAAGGCACTTTGTATGAAGGGGGTGATCTTGATGAGACCTTCAATATTGAGAAAGAAAAGATAAAAAAAGAAGACGGTGAGGAAAAAAGAGGTGACTGGCAACGGGAACTAGCATATTATAGGAATGCCTTAAATGACAAAATTGTTCAATTATCCAAAAGCTGATTCCAAAGTATTATAAACAGCATCCTAACACATTAAAATATCTTGTTGAATCAATGAAGCTTGCTTAAAGACAACTTTTGTAAAACAGTAGGAATTTCTCATTTCAATTCAGATTTTATATAGATGATATGTAGATTAAAAACAGTAACTTCTATTTGCTTAACTCTCAACATTCTAAAACCCTTAGACATATGCTGTTTCTCTAAATCCTCACATGAACACTGTGAGAATTGTTTTCCATTTCGCAAGGAAGGAAAGCACAGCTTAGAAGTAGAGTCACTCATCCACCTCTAAACATGAGAGGGAAATGGCTGAGGTTAGACCAGGATCTGGAAGATCTTCCTGGTTGTTACATTTTTTTTTTTCTCTCTTTCTGTTTCTTTCTCAGTGTGCATGTGTTGCTGGGCATCAATACCAGGGCCTCATGCACGTTAGGCAATCATTCTACCACTAAGCTATATCCCTAGCCCCAAATTCCTTTAAGATCACTTATTCATTTTAAGATCAACTAAGCTAGGCCCTGCATGTGTCCTTCAGAGACTGGCAAAGCCTACTTGACTTTATCAGGGAAATCCTCTGATTTTCATGAAACAGTGAAAATACCTTAGGTTTCCCCATTTCTTCCATTCTTCCCTCCAAACTATTGTCCTAGCTCTACTGTTGGGCCCATCTAACCAGAGTTCAGTTTGGGTTATGCCACTTTCTTCTCCTACGCTCTTCTCCACAGAGCCTACAAATAAGTTGTAGGCTGCACACACTGGCAATCGGGCCCTATGCCTGAGACCCCCTCCATTTCTGCAACCCTCTTTCCTATTTTGGTATGCTAATTCTTGTTCCTTTTACTCAAACCAAGTAGGGCTAGTGTAGGGTGAAGTAGGACCCACAATTTGAAGGTTTGCCGAAGAACTCAGTATTGAAGGTTAATATTTTAATGATATGAATTAGAAGGCACTTTGTATGTAGGGGGTGATTTTTTAGAATCAAACAATTCTAAGCTAGTAAAAAAAGGAATGATGAAAAATATTTCATGAAAAAAATTCAAATAAAGAAAGGATTAGTGTTCTTCAGACTCCAAAATGCCTCCGACGGGCTTTGTTACTTATCTTGCAGTGACTTTCCACACAGGTACTTTTATCGATGATGCTTCCTTAAACTTAGTACTCACAACCACTTTGTACATTACCTACCTCTCCTTGAATGTTCCAGCATTTATCAGTAGCTCTCTGTCAGGAAAATCCTATTTCCCCTAGTACTTTGAAAGCAGTCTGAATCATCTTGGATCTTTTCCCGAACCTTCCCAACCACAGTGGGCACTCAGTACCTCTTCAGTACAAGAATGCAGAATTCATTGGCTCAAACTGGCTGAGCAGGGAAGGGACACAGCTATGATTGGTTTAGTTTTTGAAAACAAAATTGTATTTGTTATCAAGATTTAATAACGAGAATATTTTACATGAAGAAAACTGACATCTCTGCCATTTCTTTAAAAATCAGAAAATCCAGCAAAATTTGGTCTGAATTCTTGCACGACAGCAATGGACATCTAGAGCAGAACAGTGGCCTTGCCCTTAATGATCTCTCAGTTCGCCTCTTCCCACTCACTTCAACTAATTTATATTGACTGCTAATCAGGTCCCCTTAGCTCTCTGAGTTTGCCACCCTAGGCATGGAGACTGGATAAAAATCTATCTGCAGGGGCCACTCCTTCTTTCCCGGAGAATAAATGTTTTCTGGTTGTTCTTTCGAATATAGTCTTCCAGAGAGGCTCACAGAAGCAATCCATCTTTCTAGCCCACAAACTTCCCACAACCCATGAAACTCACATTGCCTTGTACACACTGACCAGTTTGTTCCAGGTCCTCTGCTCCGAGCCCGCGCTCTTCATCCACCCTTCCACCCCCTTCCGCCTGTGCTCTGTAGCCTGGGGCGAGTTCCTGGGCCCCTGCCGCTGCACTTTGCCCCGGGCTAGGGCGCTCGGGCTCGCCCACGGCGGCACTGGGCATGCTCAGAGGCGACCGCGGGGGCAGGTTTGCTTTGCAGGCGCTCGCATTCGGCGACGGGCGGGCGCGCGGCTGCAGCTGGAGCTTCAGAGCCCAGAGTTGGAGTTGCCGGGAGTTTCCCCCGCACCCCTCCCTCTTCGCGCGCGGCAGCAGGAGCCCGCGCTGGAGCCGCGAGCAGCGGCGAGCCAGCGCAAGGGCCGGCCGAGCCTTGTCCGGAGCCCGGAGCCCTGCGCGGGGCAGCCCCCGGGGAGGAGTCTAGCCAGCTGAGACGCGTGCCGCGCTCTGGCACCGACCAGGGCACTAACCAGGCTGCACGGTAGGGCGAGGTGGAGGCCCGGCCCGGGGGGATGCGGTTGCAGCTGCAGCTACTGTTGGGGAGCCTGGCGCTCTGTCGGTTGCGGGCGGCCAAGGCAGGGGCTTGGCTACGGGCGGGTGGACCAGGCAGGCACCAGAGAGATGCTTTCAAGTTGGCGGGCATCGGGAGAGGGGCTTTGTGAGCGTGGAAGGGGATTCGATTCCTGATTCTCTCCCATCCTGGGACTCAGGGTGTGGGCAAGATTGGGCAAACCCGGAGTGGAGCAGTTCCCTCTGAGAAAGTTGAAGATAGAGCTTTTCTTTCCTTACTATCCCCAAGGTAGTGTGATCCCCGAGCGTGCCGCCTGGAGGATCCCAGTGTGGGGAACTCGGTGGGTCGCTGAGCCCTTCGGGTGGGTCCTCCTACCCCAGGCTAAAATCAGAGAATCACCCCGATCTTTGTGAACGGTGGCGTCTTCTAGGAAAATCATTGCTGCCAAAACTGAGGCGGGCTGCTCCGGCAGGCACAGCTCTCTGCCCCCGGGACGTTTAGTACCAGGTGATGTCCCATCCCCAACCTTAGACCTAGTCAAGGGCGCCGGGTTCGGAATTCGCTCTGGCGGCGCGCGCCGGTGTCTGGCCTCACACACATGGCGGGGCAGCGAGGCTGGAGTAGGTGGATGGCCCGAATTTTCCTCCTGCCTTTTTCCTTGGGTTTATAACACCCCACCGCCCCACCCTGTTCAGAGGACAGGACCTGCAGGGCCAGGTAGAGAATTTAGTAAGACTTACTGTTCCTTTGGGAGAGGGTGTGGGGTGTATCTGCCTTTGATTCTGGCCCAGGGCTTCATGACGAACCCCTTCCCGTTTCTTCCTCCGGGACTGGGTGTGAAAAAAGGGCCAGCGGGTCCACAGAAGGTCTCACTCAACCCATCTTCTCTTAAGGTCCAGTTCTAGGCGACCCCAGGACTCTAGAACTGGCATTGTGTGGATTGTAAGGGTGTGGAAGATGCCCATAATTTCTCCTGGCTCCACTTTTTTCACTTCTTGTTTTTGAGTTTTGGGGTTTTGCCTGCGCACGAGTCAGAGCTGCGCTGTCATAACCCTGGTGGTGGAGGGGGGGGGGGGCGGGCGGTGGAGGAGCTTCAGCCCAGGCTGTGAGCCGCTGTTGCCTCAGAGGCTGCTAGTGGGAATTCGTCCAGAAATGATTATGCAGGCTAGAAATATGCCTCTTTTTTTTCTTCTTTTTTGGCTGAACACCTTGGCTGTTGGGTTTGTGTGTTAAGTTCTTAAAGGGGTACCCACACACTGCTCAAGTGCCATGTTTTAGAGCCCCCCTATTTCTGCTGAATGTTTTTCTCTTTTGCTTTTTCCTTGGGGTTAGTCCACTTTGGGGTGAATTTCCAGATATGGAAATCACATAGGGCGGTTACACTAAACAAATTCTAGAGTGAGATAGACCTGAGGTCAAGTTGCAGCTTTACAGCTGATGACAGGTCTGGTGGACAAATATTACCCACTCTGAACTTCTGTCGAGCGGGGATAATCACGGCATTATCCCTCTCCATTGCAGTATTGTTGTGAGACTTGAATAAGATTTTGAAAATGAAAAGTGCTAAGAAAACTTTAAAGCACCGTTCATGCCAGGTATTGTCTCTGAGCTGTTTACTCAGTTTTTAAAAATTAATTAATCCTTAATTATAACAAAACTCCGGAGTCTTCTCCCCTCTACCACTCTTTACTAAGGGACTTAGTTGGCCATGTCTTTGGAAGTAGCTATTTACCCTCACCTTTCCTCAAATCCATCTCTCTTTTGATTCTAAGGATTGAAACTTCAGTCCTCATATTTCTATGAGGGAGGCAGCACGGTATAGATTAGATTAGGAGAACACCTGGAATGCTTTATCAATGTTCATGGTCCTGAGACCCAGAATTGTCATGTCAGCAAGGCCTTGCTTTGAAATTCAAGGTTGCTGAAGAAGACAGCAGGCCCTGGGGTGGAGCTCTGACTTGGCTTTTCACAGTGGCCTGGAACTAAGTATTCAACCCCTCCTTGGTAAAATCAGTCTGTGAGATTAAAAGCCAATGCCAGTTTGAGGCAAGGAGGCGAAAAATTGTCCCTTGGTTAATAAGGGTTTAATCAGATTCCTGAGACACCCCAGATTTGCATCTTCCCTGATCCTAGATGAGCATCGGAATATCCAGGATGGCTTGTTAGATTACAGATTATTGTGCTATATATACCCCCACCTCCCGAGTCTCTGATTCTCTAGGTTTGGGATGAAGGTTCGACAGTTTGCATTTCTAACAAGTTGCAGATGATGCTGATGCTGCCAGTGCAGAGACCATGCCTATAGAATCACTTAGAGGGATGAGGATGGTTCTGAAATTCATTTTTTTAGTACTTATAGAGACATGTTTTCTTCTAGGTGTTTTAGGAAGTTGCTTTAAGAATGTTATATTCTAATTACCCATGTCATTTACCATTGTCCAGTTTTGATGATTCTGATTGATCTTCAAATAAAATGATTTTCACCAAAAAAGCTAAGATTACACCTTCTTTTCATACTATAAAATACACAGACTCTGGTTTCTTGATCATTTTGGGTCAGACCGAATTGGTGACCCTTATATTGATAAATCCAACGATTACTCCCTTTTCTTTGAGACTCTCAGATTTGTGGAGAGGAGGTTGCATACAGTTCTGACAGTTTGAACCTATGGTTGAAGGCCAGGTAAAATCACGTAAGAGCAAATTTAGACAGAATTCTTAGTGGTATCTTTCCTGAATGACAGCCTTCTGGGGAGTGTGAAGTGCACCTTATTGGTTGCCCCATAGTGGCCAAAACTGGCAAAGGCCTTCCATGCCTTCCGAAGGATGGTAGCATTGATTGACAGTAACCGAGGCCCTCCTTCTCTCCAAGGGGGAGGAAGGCAGGCATTCTGGGGCAGCTGTGCAGTATCAGCAGGATGCCGTGGGTAAATTAGCTCATTCTTAAGCACGGTTTGGATTTGACCCAGTCAAAAGTACATCTTCTTGTCCCCCAAACCATGCAAGGTTGTCATGACTTGCTATGACCTAGATTTGGCCTTGAGTTTTAACTGCTTTGCTTCAGAGAGGCTTTGGGAGCCTGCTTGAGTGAGGATCATTCCTGAGATAACATCCTAAGGAAGAAATGAGGTTTATGTCATGTGGCCCCCAAATGGACTAGGTGAATGGGGAAGGCAGTCAGCACTTTAATATGCTTTATCTCAACTTTCCATTTGTGTTTTGTTTTAGTGTTGGAATGATTAGCACTAGAGAAACCTATCAGTAAATCAAAAATCTATTCAAAAATTCAAGTGTACCACTTAATGTTTTAGTAGATAAAACTGCAAAGCCCAAACATGCCTTCCTGACAGTAATCAGCACTGAGTGAAGGGACAGCCTTTGGGTCATAATTCTTCAGATCTGGCAGCTCATTTAAATAGTTTCTCCCACTTAACCTAAGCAGGGAACATTTCTGTTTTAAAATTCCTTTCCATAACTTGATGTTTATGTTTTGGGTGTTACCCCTAGTTTTTGCTGCTGGAATTTTTCCTATCGTGAGAGTAGCCTTTCTCCTTATCACCTTTGTTTACTTTTCTTAGCAGTGGTCCCCTGGTATCTTTGCTCCCTGTAATAAGTCTGCTGTGGGGCAGTCATTACGGTATTTTATTTCTCTTTGGTCATTAGGACTATTGTTACTGGCTCACAGATAGTCAAGGCCCATTCCTGGTACTATTCTCAACCTTCCTAGAGGCTGCTTTTAAACAAAAACTCTGGGTATGCTATACTAGTTTGATTCTAAGATACACCCCACTCCCCACCCATTTCAGTATTTTCCAATTTCAGAAATCCAAATGGGTCTTAAACATTAGGATCATATCTAATGTACATTCCCCCCCCCTGTAACCTAAGGTGTTAAAAGTGCCTTCCAATTGATGGCATCTCAAAGCAAATTTATTTCCTTACCCCAGTAGAAAATATGGTTTTCTACTCAGAGCTGCCCAGCTGATAGAATTGAGCAGCAATTGAATTAGCTCAGCAATTCCAAGAGTATGTTGGAAGAATGCTGTTGGGATGTGTGCTAATAGGTGTGCTCTTGTAAAGGGCAAATCAATTTGAGAAGCACTGCCTATTATTTTTTCCTCTTACAGAGATTCTCAACATGTGCATCATCGTATAAAAGACTGAGAAGTACCACACTTAACAGTATCAACAACAAAAATTGGTTGTATTTATTTAAGTCCATGTTTCCCAGAACACAGAACATTTTTGAGGTTATGTGTATCTTGAAACTTCATCATTGAATTAGCACATTCCAACAATTCTAATATGTTAATAACCAGCTATGGGTGAGGTAGTTTCACTTAGTACATCCTTCAAATATAGGGACATTTTATAGATAGTAGTTGATTAATGATCTCTATAGAATTTTTTTTTTTAAGTGTAGAGAAAAACAAACTGTCGTGGCTAAGAAAGTCTCCGTGAAGAAACTGGACTCTGATGACATAAATGATGGGGTCTCATTTTTCTAGAGAGAAGGAACATTTTAGGTTGGTGATTTCATGGGGCAGGAGTGTGCATACTTGTAGTTTTGATTGCATGTGAATAAATTTTCAGAGCATACAAGACAAAGGATTGTGCCTAGCATGCTGTCTTAGTGACTCTGTGGTGGTGGTCAGATTTCTTATTGTTAAGTTCTTTCTGAATTCTCTGCAGTAGCAGAGGAGTGCTAGTGATGACAGGACAGCCATTCATGGATAAGCAGGGGTGGAGCCACAACACTTGGATGACAGCAGCGGATGTCTGGTTCAGAAAGGGAGAGTGTCAGTGTTCCTGGCCCTTTGGATGACAGGGTTCTGGTAAAGAGGGATTCCTTACAAGGAAGGCTCAGTTGAAGAATATTGGATGATGAGGGAAGAGCTTTCCAAGATGAGGGCTCTTGACTGGGGTTTCAAAAAAGAGCAAAAAGAAAGAACTCTTACGACTCAGCAATAAAAGGCAAATAACCCGATTTTAAAGTAGGCAAAGGATTTGCATAGATATTTCTTTGAAGAAGATGTGAAAATATGCTCAGCACCATTAGTCATCAGGGAAATGCAAATCAAAACTACAATGAGATACCATATAATATCCACCAGGAGGGTTATGAGCTTAAAAGACCCAGGAGCAACAAGGCATATGATGGCACACGGAGGCTCAGGATGGGGTCCTGGCTACTTTTTGAGAATGAGGAAAGAGGTAGCAAGTTTGAGGCCTGCCTGGGCAACTTAGCTAGAGGATCAACCCCTAGTACTGGGGAAAAAAAGATATAGGAAAAATTGGAACCCCCATATAGTATGTTGATGTTGTGAATGTAAAATGTGTAGCCACTTTAGAAAACAGTTTGGTAGTTCCTCAAAATGTTAAAGCATTTGCCTCACAAACACCAATTCCACTCCTAGGTGAATACTCAAGAGAACTGAAAACATGTTCATATTGAACACTTGTAAATGAATACTCACCGGAGCATTGGTCATAATAGGCCAAAGATGGAAACAACCCAAATGTTCATCAACCAATGAATAAGCAAAATGTGGTATATCCATACAATGGAAAACCAATTAGCCATAAAAAGAAATGAAGTTTGGATTGATGCTATAATATGCTTTCACATAACATGTGAAAGCAGCCAGGCACAAAAGGCCACATGTTGTGTGATTCCATTATGAAATGCCCAGAATGGGAAATCCATAGGGTTGGTTGCCAGGAGTTGAGGAGAAGGATAAATATAAAGTGACCATTGATGGGGATGGGATTTCATTTTGGGTGATGAAAATGTTCTAGAATTAGATGGTCATGATTGCACAATTTTGTCAATATGCTAAAAACTATTGAGTTGCACACTTTAAAAAAGATGAGAAGTCCATGGACAGGGTGTCAGTTTGGGGTTGGTTTCTGCTCCCTGGGAGGTGTTATCTGGCTTACTTCTTTCTCCTTGTTTGTCTTTGGGAGCTCCAGGGTTATCCTGTTAGACTCTAATCCAAGTCTTTTCTCTGAATTAAAAGGGTTTTATTCCTGTTTGCTTCTGAGTCATTGGGATAGTTTTCATGGCAAATGCCTTGTGATCTCCAGATTCGTGTGTTTCTGGATTTCCCTCCGGAAACTAATTCCATATTTAGGCTTCCTTGTTATGAGTCACCAGAGGGCATGCTGACTGGGCAGTTTATGCTTAGCTTCTCTCATAAGATTTGACTGTGGTAGACAGTTAAGTGTCATTTACTAATTTGTTTATGGAACTCTGTCAAGATTACCCTCCTTCTGATTTTTTTTTTAATATTTATTTTTTAGGTGTAGATGGACACAACACAATGCCTTTATTTTTATGTGGTGCTGAGGATCGAACCCAGGCCCCGCCTGGGCTAAGCATGCACTCTACCTCTGAGCCACAATCCCAGCCCGCCTCCTGGCTTTTTAAATCTTGGATTGCATTCACATAGAGTCCACAGGGTCCTTGGCACTATATGAGCATCATTATATTGGGGGTAAGAGTCAGGATGCTGAATGAGGCACAGCCCTAGGGTGGAGGCCCTTTCTTCTCATGTAGCAGTGCTTACCAGCCCATCATAGAAAGCATGGAGAATCTTGTTAGAATATGGATTCCCTTTCAGTAGGCTGGGATGGGTGCTGAGTGAGTGCCTGCAGTTCCAACAAGCTCCCATCAACGTTGATACTGCCATCCCTTGGGTCAAGCTTTTGAGTGGAGGCTAATCCAGCATAGAGAAGAAGGCTTTGTATTATTAGGACAGAGCTGAGTAGGCTTCACCATTAATTTGCTTTGGTTTTCTTTCTTTCTTTTATCTATCTATCTATCTATCTATCTATCTATCTATCTATCTATCTACGTATCTACCTACCTACCTACCTATGTATCTATCTATCTATTTTACCAGGGATTGAACCCAGGGGTGCTTAACTGCTGAGCCACATCCCCAGCCCTTTTTATTTTTTATTTTGAGGCAGGGTCTCACTACTAGGATGCTTAGAGCCACTAAGTTGCTGAGGCTGGCCTTGGACTTGTGATCCTCCTGCTTCAGCCTTCCAGGTTGTGGGACTATAAGCATGTGCCACCATGCCTGGTGAATTAATTTGCTGTGGGATCTTAGCAAGTTAATATCTGAGCCACAGTTTTCTTTTTGGAGGATTAGAAGAAGCCTGAGTTTATAGACATATTCCTAGCATGATATGCCTGGAATGGCCATGCTATCTCCCTTTTCCTTGCCACAAGGGCCCAGAATTTCATAGTGAGAGCTAAGGAACAGTATATATGGAAGACTGCCAAGGGCTTTTAGTTTGTGTGGATGGTGTTGGTATAGGGAGAGGTACAGAAGCGGGGATATGAATACTAGCCCTTAGGTAAAAATTAATTTGCTTATTGGTCCTTGAAATACCAGGGTTTGATGATTGGTGAAGTCTTGGTGCTAGTCTTAGCTGAGTCGGCACCATTTTTAGCCAAGGTGTTATGTCTCTGCTTTCATGGAGTGGTTTCTTTGGACCAGAGGCCATCCATGAGTGGCTCAGTTGGTGCCACAGCTGCTGGTTTGGTGGTGTCTGCTTATCCTTGCCTGTGTGGCCCACACTCACGGACATTTATCTCTGACCAGGATGAGAGGAAATAAAGGGAGCTAAAATGCAAAACATTGAGTTTCATTAGCAGCTCCAGTGAAAGTTGCTGGAATTGAGTTTTCATATAGTTTATTAAGTTGTTGTCTTCCCAAAGTCTGGAATTTTTTTTTTTTTAGTTTACCTTCTTCCTTGAATCCATTAACTCTGAGAAAGTTAAATTGAATTAGGTTGATGGGGAGCAATTGAAGAGGAAGACCTGGGAAATAATACTTGGCATTGTGTGTGAGTCTCCTACTTGGAACCTGTGCTACTTGTCCTCAGGAGCCTCAGCTTTCTCTGTGGCTATTTGGGACTAGTAATGCTGCCTCCCAGCTGGCCATCCAGCCTCATGGGGTTAGCTCCAGAGCATTACTGGCATTAAGAGGATGCACTATGACTCCATAGTACTGGGTAAGATAATTGTGCCCTCATGGGGTTACACAAGGTGAGTTGGTGGCTTGATAACTTTCCATTTCTCTGTTTTGCCTTGTAATTTGCAGTGGGAGGAGGTAAAAGATTGTGTTTACATTTCAATTAAGTTGACAGATCTTTTCACTTTCTTCTGGGAACCAATATGTATAAATAGTTTTTTAGACTTAAACTAATAAAGCCACAAATGCAGTAAATACAACTAGTTTCCAATCTTCACAGCCTGAAATTCATTGCTTTCTTAAGGATGTGAGATCCTGTACCACACTCTTATCCTGCCACCCAATCCCAGTGCGGTACTAGGGATTAAGCGTGGGACTTCATGTGTGTTAGGCAAGCCCTCTAACACCCATCAAGCTGTACTCCCAGCCCTCTTTATTTTATTTTGAGACATGGTCTCACTAAACTGCCCAGGCTGGCCTTGAACTTGCAATCCCCTTTCCTCAGCCTCCCAAGTACCTGGTATGTACCAGCATGCTCAGCCATTCCAGGTTCTTGCTTGACTCTGTCAAGGATTGGTAGATTTGGTTTAGGAATTTGGTCTTTAATGCCTGATGACTTGAAGAAAAGGGTTGTTCCCTGTGTTGCCATGGCAGGGCTGAGCATTTAAACTGATATTACATCCGTATCAGATAATTGAAGATATGATATTTGAGGTGAGGCATAATGTACCAGGACTCACTGGAACTTCCAGAGGTGGAGGGGATGAGTCCTTTGGAGGTGGGAATTCCTAATTCTGAGTGGATAGTAATGTGTGCTTTAGTCTATTCAACTTCCATAACTGCTAGGGACTGCACTTGGTCAGACCAGTGTATGTTGGTGAGATGCCTTTGTTTTTAGACTGCTTGGGAGTTTGTTGCCTAACAAGCTAAGGTGAAAGCCAGCAGAACCTAGTGGTTGTGAAGTTAATATTATTCTTGAAGAAATTAATCTACCCTATCATTACATAGCAATAAGGAAGCTATCCTGCTGCTGTCAAGGGGCCAGGAGTATAAAACTGGGTGTTCCTGAATTAAGTCCTTTAAAAATTAAATCCTTATACAACTATAACAATAACTAAAAAAATACTCTACCTTGAGGGTAGACTGGTACTTTTATAAGGAGCTTGAAGCTACTAATGTAGACATTTCTCCCAATTTCATTTACTGAAAAATGAGAAATGAGACTTTAAGATCCTATTCTGACATTGCTAGCCATGTACTGGTCTAATACTTGATTTTTAAGAAATGAAGCAAGGAATCCTCAACTCAGAACCCCCCCCCCCCCGCCCTTCTTTTTTTTGTAGGGGTTGAATCCAGGGGCACTCAGCTACTAGGCTGCACCCCCAGCTCTCCTACCTCCACTTTTGGGTATTTTATTTAGAGACATGGTCTCACTGAGAGCCTTGTTGAGTTGCTGAGGCTAGCTTTGAACTTGTGAGCCTCCTGCTTCAGCCTCCTGAGCCACTGGGATTACAGGTGCACCACCATACCTGGAGTCAGACACCTTCTTTAGGAACAGCCCTTGTTCTCCAACACCACTGAACTGTGAATTCCTTCAAAAAAAGGGGTCTTCAGGTTTGTTTTTTTTTAAATCTCTTGAGTATATAAGCTGTGTACTTCTGGCATAAGGTAGAGAATCAATAAAAGTATGTTGCGCTAGAGTCTTTGTTTCCTGGGATTACTCTTCTCCGTCTAGTCTTTTGATCTTTCAATCACAATATTGTTTAACATTTAGATTATAGATTATATGCTAACATGGTACATGCTAAGCACCTCAGGACTATTGATTCTGTGATCTAAGTTCCCAGGGCACTGTGTAGCAGCCTCAGTAGATTCCCATTTTTCCCTTCTTCAGCTCTCAAATATTATCCACCTTGCTTCCTGAGAGTCACAAAAGAAATAAGACTAAATATGCCTTTCCATCTTTCCTTCTGTCTTTCTTGTCCCCTGCCTGCTTTCTGCCCACACCCAAGTTCCAGAAAAATTGTAACTTGAGTTTTCAAAAAAGAATAACAATTCATATGGGTCCAGATTTGGGTGAGGACATTTAGGCAGGGGCTTTTAGAATAAATTCCATTACCTGGGTAAGGCTGTGACCTCTAGCCCTAGGCCTCTGAGTTTCTTAGGTAACTGGCTATAAGGGCCATGGTCTGTGCCTCTCAAATCTTTATATATCTACGAATCACTTGGATAACCTGTTAAGAGGCAGATTCTGATTCCCTAGGTCTGGAGTGGGGCCTGGGATTTTGTGTTTTAAAAGGTGTCCAGTAAATGTAAAGTGCTAAGGCTGGAGGAGCCCTGACTCTGTGGAGAGACAGGCCTGGTATTCCAAGATCCTGGAATCCAGGAAGAAACATAAAACATCCGGAAAGACATACACCAAAAAAGTGGAAATTGCATGGAGACCATAAGAAAGAAGCCAAAGACTGAATGAGAGAGACCTGCAAGTAAAGGAAATTGGGTACTTCCAAGATAAGGAGTGTTTCTGAAAGGCTTGCTCCTTATGAGGGAGAAGCTTATTATAGGATGGCTCTGGTGTTAGAATTGTTAAGATCAAAAAGTATTACAACTTTCGGTTGGAGTTTAAATGAAATTTCACAAAGAACCTGTGCTACTGACCGACAGGTCCTTGGCAGTAGTCCCCAGAACTCCAACTCTCCTGGGTCTCCTCAGGTTCTCCCTGCTCTTCACCCCATCTGCTGTGCTTTCTGTCGACCTTACAGAATGAATTCTGGGATACAATTCATGGTTTACAGAGTTAATCTCCCAGCACCTCCTTTGATTCCTATAATTACCCAGACATTTTTTTTTTTAATAGATGTGTCAAATTCTCTCAGAATCAAGCCTGCAAGTGACAGGGTTGAGAGCAGGCCCAAGGGTTGGAGCATGACTTGGTATCTTCTGCTCTTTGTATGAGGTCCACTTGTTTAAATAAATGTGTGTGGGCAATTTAAATAGTGTGCTAAGTTGGCACTTGAAAGGCAAACTTAGATGACTATGCTTTAAACAAGTTTTTTTTTTTAATTAAAGTATGCATCCAGAAACAAGTACAAATTATGTAGGTACAGTTCAGTGAGTTTCCATTCAATAGGCACAGCTCTTTAATCTTAATACACATCAAGCTAGAAGGCAGCAGAACCTTCTCTTGTGCCTGCCCCCTCTTAGTCACTTCCTCTTCTATTCAGGCCACTGTACTGGCTTCTCATTGCCACAGATCACTTTAGATAATATGGAGCATTTATTTACTCTTGTATCCTTTATGTCTGACTTCTTAATTTTGTGTTTATTTTAATTGACAAGTGAAAATAGCATATATTTATTGTATGTCTGACATTTTGATATACATTGTCTACATTAAGGAATGATTAAATCAAACTAATTAACATGTATTACCTCACATCTATTTGTGGTGTGAACATTTAGCATCTACTCAGTAGTAATTTTCAGGTATAAAATAAATTGTTAGTAATTATAATCACCCTATGGTACATACAATAAATCTTTTTTTTAAAATATTTTTTTAGTTGTTGATGGACCTTTATTTATTTATTTTTTAAAAAATTTATTTGTATGTGGTGCTGAAAATTGAACCCAATGCCTTAGGCATGCTAGTCGAGTGCTCTATAATAAATCTTCTAAACTTATTTCTTGTGTCTAACTGAAATTTTGTTCCCTTTGGCCACCAGCTCCCTCATTCCCCACCCCACGCCTTCCTACCCACTGAGTTACTTTACCCATCGCATTACTTTCTGCTTCTTTGCATTTGAATGTCTGACTCCCTCCCTGATTTTGTCTGTGAGTTCCATCTACATTGTGCAGGCAGCAGTTTATGCATTTTCCTTGTCAGATAATATTCCTGTGTTTGAACATAACACAATTGCGGATAGTAGATGTTTGAATTATTTCCAAGTTCAGCAGAATGATGCTGTTGTGAGATTGTGTGTGGGTAGCTGCTGAGATGTGAACATGTTCAGCTTTAGTAGCTCCAGCCCGTTTTCCCGTGTGGTCACTTATATTCCCACCAGGTTTCTATTAGAAGGTCCATTGCTCCACATTCTTGCCAGCACTTAGTTTGATAAGCCTTTTATTCATTCTCATGTTTGGTACAGGGGCGTGTCATTATGGTTTTGATGCACATTTCTCTTATCATCAATTGAAGTTTAGCATCTTGGCATGTGTGTAATGGCAATTTGGATCTCTTTTGTGACATGTCTGCTTGAGTCTCTTGTTTACTTTCCAGTCTTCTGTCCTTCCTTCCTTCCTTCTACTACTTTTTTTTTTTTTTTAATGAGAGTGACTTGGGACATTTGTGAAAAATGTTAAAATCTACCATCAAAGGAGTTACCTGTCACCCAAACCTGACTATAGTCTCAAATGTTCTGGGGGAGGAGGACAGGGAGTGATATGTAGCATCATAAAACCCTTTAGCAAGGAAACTTCCAGAAGAGTTGGAGCTAGGGTATGTGGCCTGGGAAATTGTCTAGTTATGAGACTGCTCAAAAGCTTGAAGTCTTTTAACTTATAGATGAGTTTGCTTTTTGTAGAAGTTATTCTGGAAAATAGCAAAAATATTACTTAAAACATGTTTGGAATCACTTTGGGTATATATTCTTTTGAATGTTTTTAGTTGTTTCCAAAATGACTTTTGAGCACATATATGATTTAGGGAAATAGCAAAACACCTCTCAGAGCCCAGCCCCGTGAATAAGAAAAATACTTCATAAGTGACTTTAAAAAAATAGAGCATTATTTATAAGACTTGTTAATGAAGAGATAGTATTTCCTTTTTTGGGTGAAGACAATAGACATTAACAGGGCAGAAGAATGCACCATTTCATGGTCTCTTCTAATCTGTACAATAACCTTTAATGTGTTTGCTTTTTTTAAAAATATTTTTTTAGTTGTAGGTGGACACAATATCTTTATTTTTATTTATTTATTTTTAATGTGGTGCTGAGGATCTAACCCAGGGCCTCATGCATGTGAGGTGAGCACTCTAGCACTGAGCCACAACCCCAGCCCAATGTGTTTACTACTTTGAGTATTCTTGTTTTATGATGAAAAGTTAGAAGTTCATAAAAAGAAAGAGAACGTGATTAAGGAATCAGACCTAGAAGTTACCACCTGTTCCTTTTCCCCATTCTTGCCTTTGTTAGTCAGCACTCATTCCATCAATGTGACAAAATACCTGTGATAAATGACTTTACAGGAGGAAAGATTTATTTTGGCCCATGGTTTCAGAGGTTTCAGTCCATGGCTGCTTGGCTCCATTGCTTTGGACCAGAACAACATGGTGGAGAGGTCATGGTGGAGCAAAGCTGCTTACTTCCTGAGGGCCAAGAAGACAAAAAGAGAAAGGAAGAGCCTGGGATCCTACTGGACCCTTCCACGGCATTACTCCAGTGACCTAATTTGCTCCAACTAGGCCCTGTGTCCTACAATTTCTCAATAGTGCCATCAGCGGGGTACCAACCCTTCAACACATGAGCTTTTGGGGAACACTTTAAGATCCAAATTCTAACACTGTCTCTCTGAAAAATGTTAAAGGAGTTGCCAAACTCTGTGGCAGTCAGAAGTGAAGTCTGGTTTCCACCCTGTCCTGCTACAGAGCTCCAGAACTCTCCAGACCAGTGCTGGCTGGGGCTCCCAGTGGAACAGTCCTCCATGGCCTGCGTCCAGCTTCAGGAAACACTCATTCTTCCCAGACACGATTCCTGGGCCCTGTCTTTGTGGGTGCTCCTTACAGTGTTTCAACATCCTGCCAATTCATGGGCTGACTTGTTAGTTTTGCTGCATTTGTTTCTTTTTGTTCCTGACTGGCAAATAGCCACCCAGAAAATCCTTCAGGTGATGTTGATGAATAATGTCACTGTTGGAAATTGTATTCTGTGTAGAAAATCGTCTTTTTCTAAATGGGTAGTTATATAAAATCTGATGATAGAGGCAGAACATTGCTGTTCCTATCTTCAAAGCAAATCACCCATTACTCTTTCCTGGGACACAGGGGGTTAGTGTCACTGGTATGTAGTAAAGACTTTCAGAAATTATTCATGAAAAGACTGCTGTGGACAGATTGCTTTCACATAGCTATGGACCTTGTGCTTCTAAGATGGGAAGGGACCAGGAGAGACAAGTAAGGACCCTTGACTATCCCGAACTCTTCTCTCCCTGCCTGGATCGGGGACTCCAGGGGGCTGACCTTCCTCACTGAGTCTGGGAATATTGTCTAAATGCCAAGTCCATAGGACGCAGAGCTACAGCCTGTTTTTCTGGCTGAAAGTGGTGGCTAAGGAGTCTCTGAACGTCTCTCCAGGCTCTGCAATAGAAGAGCTTAGTCAAATGGTGGTTCCTCTATTATTAGCACCTTTAATCCTAAACAGCATTGGTGGTCAGAGCAGAGTACTGGGTGCTGGGTGCCAGATACCCCCATTTCCTGTGCAGATTAGCTTTTTTTTTTTTTTTTAACTTTTTTAAAAATTTCTTACATACATGGCAATAGTGGAATGCATTACAATCAGATTAGCTTTTTATTTCATTCATTTTTCACTGGGTAAAGTAAGACACCTAGAAAAGAAAAAAAAATGCAAGAACACTTTTATGGAAACTTCCCCTATAAGATAGTCATTTTCACGCCATGTTTAATTCCTGTGCAAGATTCCAGAACAGGTGTGAAGAGCTGGGGGTTACTTAGAAGGAGCAGTCCCCATGGCTGTGAGGTCATCTGAACTCTTTGCCCTATCAGTTATATTATCCTATTCATGAGCGCTGACTGTGCCTGTCAGTTGGACTTGGCTGGTGGACATTCTGACTTATTGCTCACCTCCTGCCAAAAGAAAGTTACGTGTAAATAGCACTTGGTGTTTTGAATTTTACGGTGCCCTGAGTAAACACAGGCTATGCATTGTGTTGGAAGTAGTAAAGGACCGCCCCTGTCCTTATTTTTTGAGTAGGTGTAACTAATGACTAGTTCCTGAACAGGTAACCAGGATGTAGGTCAGGTCCCTCCGGCGGCTTTGGCAGAGGTACGGTACACACACTGTCTCCCTGTAGATCGGCCGTGCTACCATACAGGTACTCTGTCTATGGTTCTTTTTCCTGAGACGTTTTCTAAACTTTTACTAAGCCTCTTGGTTTGGGAATAAGGAACTCAGTCCAGTCAATACCTGAGTTTTCCTCAATGTAGTATTAATCGTGTTAATAGGAAATAGTTGCACACATATGGTATGCTTGGCACTGTGCTAAGGACACTTTGTGGGTTCTTTTGATTCTCTCATTTATGTGCTCTAATTAGCCTCTTTTTACAGAATCAGAAGTCAAGGCTCAGAGGGGTTGTTCCTTGGTCCTAGAGTGACACAGACCATCGTGTGACTCCCAAATTCAAGTTCCTGACTACCACACTGTGCTCCGTGGAAGCAGTGAGCAAGTGGAGAGTGTTCTCAGAATCTGGAGCTATCCCTGACAAATTGGATGTGAGAAGAAGGAAGATCAGACACTCACTAATAGGAAGTATGTCAATATGAGTAACTCTTGCATTTAGAATATACTCAGCAAGGAATAGGGAAATTAATCATGGTAGATTTTGAGAAGAAATAAGCTTTTGAAGAAGAAGAAAGACTTCCGTTGACATTTAAAAGGGGGGAGGGAAAGATAATTCCCTATATCCTGGTAAGGCTTTCATGGAGAGAGATGGTATTGTGAAATTCTAGAAGGTTCTAAGCAGCAATTTTACTTGGAACGACTCTCTTAATAGGTTTGTGAGTATTCCCAGGACCTCTTCCTCCTGGCTTTATCAAATGTAAACATAGGGTCAATCCCATATGTACAGCCCCACTTCTTTTCTAGTCTATTTCACGTCCCAGCTTGGAACAGGAGGAAGGACAGATAAGGATATTATAGTTCTCCTCACCTTGTGCACTTGGTGCCATGTCACAGTGCCAGGCTGGGGGAAGAGCCCCAGGAAGCACCTCATGTATAGGGCAAGAAGTCTGGTTTAAAATCCTGCAGGGGGCTGGGGATGTAGCTCAGTGGAAGAGGCCCTGGGTTCAATCCCTAGAACTTCAATCCATCAGTCAATCAATCAAGATCAAATCCTGTAGGGGTATTTAATCTGCATCTTTCTCGAGGTACTTTTAAATTTTTTTGTATTAAATTTTTGTCTGTCATTTAATTCACTTAGCAAAAATGCCTATTGTGTATGACCAATTTCCACAGTGAGCAAAGCCAGGCCAGATTTTTGTTTTTACAGCTCCTTGTAAAAAAGGAACTGTATACAGATACTACAGAAATAATTACACAGAATGTTACATGATCGTTGTTGCAAGTGCTCCTTGTCAGTGCATGTTTGAGGAACTTTGGCCTCGTCAGGGAAATATAGGTGGCTTTCCTAGAGGTGATGGTGAGCTGAGATATGAAAGAAAAGTAGGAGTTCAAGAGGGAGGTGATGACTTAACAGAAGTGGCAGAATATGCAAAGGCCCTGTGTCTGAAGGGACCTTGGTATGAATGAAAGAACATGAGCAGGCCCCTGTGGCTGGGAGTGGAGGATAATGGGTATGAAGGAGAGTCTTTTCTTGAGAGTCATAAGCATTCCTGTCATAATTTGAAGTGGTCAAATTGACATGTTTCACTTTGGTTGCAATACAATGAATGAATGCATGGATTGTAGGGGGTCCAAGAAGAGATATGAATGGGTCAGTTTAGAAATTTGTCAAGTAGTTTAGGAAAAAAATGATGATAGCCTGATCAGGATGGTAAAATGGAGAGAAAGAGTGACTGGATGTGGTGGTGGGTTGGAAGTCAGGAGTGAGAGGGAAGGAGGCACCAGAGATGGCTCTCTGGTTTCTAGCTTGTGTGATTGCATGATGTGGTGCTGTTCCATAGACATTGGCGTATCTCCCCAGGTTGACCAGAGGCTATTTGATTTTGATAGGGTACTTTTCTCATTTAAGTGTATACCCTCACAGGGAAACCTATGGTAGTACTGTTGTTGAATGTTTTGAGCAGAAGGGGTTACTATAGAAAGACACCACGTGGGCTTGGGGGCAAAGCAGTTGTATGCCAGTCAGTGTGGTTGGAGAAAAACACCACAGTGGGTGTCCAGTCCCAAAGGCAATTAGCCATAGAGAGAGATGTGCCTTCCATTTCAGGGAGCATTTCCAAGTCAGTTTGAACCTCTCAGCACTTGGAATCTTTATTTTTTCATTCATAGTAGATGCAGTCTTTTTGATCCTTAGTGTCTCCATCTGTAGACCGACCTTCTGGGGTGGCTTGGAGGGTTCCCTTTGGTAACTTTATGAAATGGGAAGGGTTTTACTTGGAGTCTGTCAGTCTGTGCTTCCTTGCCCCTGTAGTCCTCCCCACCACTAGTGGGCGCTGTTGCTCAGAGGGCCCAGGCCACAGGATGACAGTTGGCTCTTGGCAGATGAGGTAGCTCTCCTGCACAGGTAAATGCATACAATAAGTAAATATCTGTATTCCCTTTTTTGCCCAAATGCAGTAAAGATCATTATTTATTTTACATTTATAAATATTTGTTGTTTCTTACTTTTAATCCTTCTGTAAATGAGCCAGTTGGGTGAGTTTTAGCTGATGTCACTCTGAAGGCTGAGGGAGAGGTGAGTGAAAGGGAAGTGAGATCCAGTTTTTTTTTTTTTAATCAAGATTGTTTTAGATTTCAGGTCCTGGAGTGTTCAGATTTTAGGTCCCCAGGGTTACAGTGTGTTGAGGACAAAGGATTCCCTAGCCTTGGTCTGCTCCCACAGCGCTGCCAGAATGCTTTCATGTGGTAGGGACCTTGTTCAAAATGATTTGCCTGTGGTTGGTCTGTTTTCCTCTAATTTGCCTTTATTGTCCTCACAGTTTCTACATATCAGTCCTGTTTATTTTTCTCCATCTCCATCATTTCTCTGTCACTTCAGATATTCTGGAATGGTAGTGCATTTCTGTCTTTAGCACTGTATTTATTCTAAGCTGGGTGTAGTGGTGTAACGGTAATTCCAGCTACTCAGAAGGCAGAGACAAGAGGGTGGCAAGTTCAAGGCCAGCCTGGGCAACTTAGCGAAGGCCTGTGTCCAAAGAACAAAACAAAATAACAACAACAAGTGTGCATTGTATTTATTGTTTCTTTTCCATTCTTCACATTCTCTTGAACTCAGTGATACATACCATTGTCCATTTCATCACTTAGTTGGAAGCAGGTTCTTTGTTAGGATCCAGAGTGACCTTGAGATATTTCACTCTATTGTGCTGCTCTGTTGGCCTAAGCATGTTAATGATAAATAGGTTACTCTCTAAAAGTGACTAGAGATGATGGGAAATAATAGCACATGCCAAATATCCTTGTATGTGCTGTATATTAAGATGTATAGAGCTAAGGTAAAAAAAAATGGCTTGGGAGATACACATAGGTATGTTTCAAAATGTTTTCTATCACTTAGTCATTGTTATTTAATGAGCTGACATTTGCATAAAGCTAGAAGCTTGTACTAAGATGACTAAAGCAGATTTATTGCCCTCTATCTTTTTTTTTTCCCCCTTTGGTTTTAAAAAAGCTTTTTTTTTTTTTTTTTTTTTAACTGAAAAAAGTAATTTGTCTCTTTTTTGGAAAGGATTTATTTGGTGTGTGAAGCCTGATGTTTTTGAGCATGAAAGGCTTTATATATCCAGTTAACCCTTTTGTTTCTTTCTCCAGCCTCCCTTCTTTCTGCCCATCTCTATTTCAGAGAGGAGGAAACCAAGGCTAGACAGTTCTACCAGGACTCACTAGTAAATTAAGGACTCAACTGCTGTCTTTTCATTCTTCAGCTCATTGTGATTTTCTAGAATTTTTAAAATGTTTATAAGACTCTTCATTATAAAATCCAATCAGTTTCAGGTCACTCTCTCTGAGATGTTGTTTCCTTGCTTTATGATAACCAGAGCTTTAATTAGTTCAGTACAAGAGGAAAACTAAACAATGGTTTTATCTTGTTCTGAATGTAATATAAAAATTTATAGCTCTATAAATAATATTTATTTGATCCTGGCAGTGTTATTTGTATGTATGACTAAATAATATTGACGTGTACCAATATTTTATGTCTGTTTCGACCAAACTTCCAACAGGAGGACATTGAATTTGTGTTGAAATGTACTGTTCTTTCTCTGTCAGCTTGGTCTTTATGAGGGGTGAGTCCTTGAACTTGCAATTTTTCATTCTGAATTTGTGTAGGGAATCAGGATGTGTCTAATTAATTGTCATCTAGGGTGTCAGGAAATTCTCATAACAGTTAATTTCAATCCTCCTTAATTAAAAGTAAAAAGCATGTTAGGCAGCAACAGGATTTTGTTCTTTCTTCTAAGGAGGAGGTGGGAGTTTGTGAGTCAGCTGCACTTAGACCATAGCCTAGCGAGAGGGAGGAGGCCCCAGCAGCTGTGTGGGTCTTGATTCCGCTGGTGTTTAGGTGGCTATGGAACTGTATGTAATGTGATCTGTGATCTAGCTCTCTCCTGTGAAAAGCAGTATGCTTAAAATCAGTTCTCCTGCTCTCTTGCCAAGCTCAGCAAGTGTGTTGTTTTCTATACCACGCTTTAGGATGAAGAACCCTTGGGAATGGTGTCTTGTCCTCAAATGTAGGTCTTAGAGCCACAATTGGTTTGGCAGATATCAGCTTCCTAAAAAGAATAGTAGTGGTAAGAATAAGAGTCCCAGGAGCAGAGTTAAGCTGTGCCGGAAAGGCAGTGACCAGACTTTCCTTGTAAGTTCAGGAGCACTTGGCAGCTCATCTGGCTTCTCCCCATCTAATAGAGCAGGATGCTGTCCTGGGTACTGTGATCAGATAGGCAGAGAGGACTGGATATTGGGGATTGGGGCTTTTCACCTTTCCTATTCCAGTTACGGGCAGGCTCCTTTCTTCTTTCTCAGCTTCATCTCCCCATGTCCATTTGACAGGATTCTGGAAGCCTTAAAGTAACCTCCTCATCTACCTTACTACTGTTTTATCATTCTTCAGACCCAGCCAAGGGTCACCACTCTTTGGTCATTGTGATCATTGAGCTTCCGCCCAGGACAGAATTGAACAGTGCTAATCCTGTGGCGCACACACTTTATTCTCAAGTATGGTTATTGGCTTACATGTCCAAACTGAAAATCTGGGGAATGAGACTGTGACTTGCACATCCTGGATCCTCTGCACGGTGCCTGGTATGTGCTTTAGTATCCAAAAGGGGATGGATAGGTGAGACCCACTCAGGGACTGGTGGTGGGGGTAGAGAACACATGTAGCTAGGTTACAGGGGGAGGCTTTAAGTGTGGACAAGAGAGTTGCTTCTGCTACGTGCTTACTGAAGAAGATGTAAAACAGGATGAAAGTGTGTATCATGGAGAATGAGCATGAGCCAATCTGTTTCCTTTTTCTTTTTTCCCCAGAGTAGAAACCAAGTAAATGGCAAGAAATGTTTTAGTCATTTGACTTTCCTGTTAAAAGTTCTGGTTCTTAATGGAAAGATCCATTCCTTATATGTAAATTAGGATGATAACCTTATGAGGTAGGTTCTGTTATTAATGTGAGGATACGTTAAGACTTTCAAAGCACTTAGCTCCCTTATTTGTATGCAGTGAGGGTTCAGTAGAATGAATGGTAGCTATTGATGTTATTGGCTTGTAGTGTGTGATAGAACCATGTAATGCCTATCATACATGTTCAAAGACAGAATTCTTCCATGTAGATTCATGAAAAGCCATGAATTGGGTGTCTAGATGTTGAGATTCATTGGAAGTACAATTTTGTATTCTCTTTCCTCTTCCTAGTTAGGTAGTGCAATGCTTGTTTTCAGAAAGGAGAACACCTACCAGTTTCTTAGGAAAAATTTTCAATCTGCTGGAACATGATTTTAAAATAAATTTTTCACATGAGGCATCACACAGGAATCTTTCAGGCTGTTTAAAATAATATATTTGTATATCTTTGCATTGCTGGTTCTATTTTATTTATTTAAACTAGGTATATATGACAGCAGAATGCATTTTGATTCATTGTACACAATTGCAGCACAACTTTTCATTTCTCTAGTTGTGCACAATGTAGCCTCACACCATATGTGCAATCATACACAGGGTAATGATGTTCATCTCATTCCACCATCTTTCCTGCCTCCAAACCCCCTCCCCTCCTGCTAGTTCTATTTTGATATGGAAGCAAGTCAGGTTGGTGTGTGATAGCTCATTTTAATTTATTCGTATGTGTATAATTCTGTCTCCACAAGTGGAGAGCCATTTAGATCATGTTGATGGGATTTAGTTCTAATAATATTTTTGTACACATACATGCACGTAGTCATTCATTCATCATTCATTCATTCTTTTCTTCTCTGTGTTTCACTTCTTTTCTCACCTGGTTCTTCAGTACTAAGTCCTAGAAATTTTATAAACTATTTTGTTTTAATGTTCCAAGAGGTTACTGTAATTGCCAATGTTGGTGACCATTTCTCTGAGCTTCTGAACCCCATCTTCTTGGAGTACTTTATAACCTATTGCTTTTGGAGTGTGTGATTACTTTTTATTTGCTGCCTAAACATGAGTCAGTCCTTCTGTAGTGACTTCCTCAGCCAAAAAGAAAAGGGGTGTGAAAGAGCTGTGTACTTATCTCATTTAGTGGTATTATTTTTAAGTTTGCCTGTAGCATTATCACTGTGTTTGAGTATGGGGTGCTGACCTAGTCCTTACTAGGAGCAAAAGGTGTATGTACCATATTACCTTTCTAAAATGGTAAAAATTCTGGCTTTAAGGGACTTGGATTAGTGATGCAGACCAATGGTGTATTTGTTGGGGCCTTTAAGCCTTTTTTCATTTGAAAGCTTTTCCTTGGGATTTTCTGCATGGCGCCGTGACCTAGTGGTGTGCAAATAAAGCCTTCCCTTGCCTGTCACTCCAGGAACATTTATTGAATTGCTGTAGATTGGGCTTTACACTAGTGATGAGACTAAGACATGGTTCTGCTTTCCCTGCAGAAGTTCAAAGCCTTTTGATAATATTTGAAGTGCTTTAATAGCAGTCTGAGGCATCCTGAGTGTGGTAGGATAACCACAGCCATAAACTCTGTAAAAATGAAAAAAAAATGCAGGGACAAAGAAGTGTGGAAGAGAATGGAATCAGAGTGCAGCTGTATATTTGCAGTGGTCTTTGAAAAGTGAAGCCGGAGAGGAGGCTACAGAGGAGCCAGTTTCTCAGGCACTTATCTAGCAACCTAACTGTTGAGGATTAATCCTAGCAATGAGGAGTCTTAGCCTGGGAATGGAGTGATTGGATTTGCATTTTGGAAAGAGTCCTGTGGCTTCATCTTAAGGAACCCCAAAAGGAAGTCATTTCGATATTCTAAGCAACAGGGCTTTTTGCTAGTAGTCGTAATGATTCATTACTTTGTGTAGGGAATTGGGGCTTACAAATGATTTTCTTTGGCCTTAATTTCTTTTGTGGGAGGTAGCCTTGGGTAGACAACAAGTAAGGAAACAAGTTCAGAGATGTGACTTGATCAAGGTCATATTGAGTAACTGGCTGTAGAAGGTCTCTTAATTCTACATCCAATGCTGCTTGGACATGATGTCAAAACATTTTAATAAGTTGCTCAGTTACTAAGAATACTTATGAGTAAACTACCACTTGCACATCTTTCACCTGTATACCCATTGATTAGACAGACTGCCAGCATCATGAGGACTTACAATATTATATTTGATGTGCCTTTGACAAAGGCAGACCCAACAGGAGATACCACTGAGAATTTGCTGGATTGTTTCTCCTCCAGTGCCAGCTATGAAGGACTAGGAAAAAGGAACATTTGAAAAAATAAAGGGAATATTATTTTCATTATTAAATGTCTCACATGTACTTATTACCAATTAGTTTTAAATAAAAAGAGCCTTGTTGTGAATTAGGCCTATCAGTCTGGTTCAGATTGCATACAGTAAATTTCTTGGCTTTTGCAACAGATTTTCTTTTTAATGAATGTTGGATGTTGAACTCAAAAGGCCTTCTGCATAGACTGATTAGAACTATTAGCCTTATGCATTTGCTTTGCATTAATTTATGTAGTAATTAGGTATAACATAGCGCCTTTCCAAATGGGTATTTTTGAAACAAAGAAACAAACAAAAAAATCATTAAATGGACATTGTTTATTGCAGAAGAAACTTGTCCCTTGACAAGAGGCCTGGTAATGGCACTTCATAAGTACAAATCATCTTGTGACTCACATTCAGAATTAATAGTCAACTCTGTAAATTTTTGTGTCAACCCTCCCCCTACTGAATTAGCAGTGAACTTAATGATACTTTTCTTATACACCTGGTGGAGTATTTGTGCTAGTGATATTTCTAGTCCGTCTAGGAGTTAGAGAAAAGTCAAGTTCTAAATTATTTTAATCTTAAAATCCATGACAGTTTAAAAGCATTTATCGAATTGACTCAGTTATGATTTTTCTTTCCCACCTTTGTATCAGAAAAGCTTCTAGGGCCCAGAAGGCACTCTAGAGACCATGCAGTTCTTGGACTGGACTGGGGTGAGATGAATTAGAATGCAGATTCAAATCTATTCTTCAAATTTATTAACTGTAACTTTGGGTAAAAGGATGAGCCTCTGGTTCCTTTTCTGTGAAGGGAGGCTTTGGATAATATTTTTCACAGATTCTGAGACATACATAATTTTGTTTGTTTTAATTTTAACATATCTGAAAATAAGACTTTTTTGTTTGTTTGTTTTTTAATTTCAAGACAGAGTCTCCTTAATTGCCAAGGCTGGACTTGAACTTGTGATCCTCCTTCTTAGCTTCCTCAATAACCAGGAAGGATTACAGGCATGTGCCAATAGTATGTGTTTCACAGTGCATTGTTTGTTTTGTTTTAATTTGTGATGGTTTTCTCCCCTAATGTAGTGGTGCATAAAATAATGGTGCATCTTACAGCAAGTGATTTCTTAGGTTTGCTGAAATATGGTAATGTTTGCCAGTCTCACAGGTTGTTGTCAGTATTAAATGATATAATATGTTTGCTAGTAAACTGTTGCTCTTCTGACAAACAAGCAAAAGTACCTTTGCACATCTCTTGACAATCTTTCTCTCATTTGAATTTGTCATGGTGAAACTTCATGTATCTTAAAAATAAATTGGAAAGAAATGGAAAATGGAAATCACAAAGTTACATGAATTAAGATTCCAAATATCTTTCTTGAATATTTAAAGTAACAAAAGAATTTCGATGGAGTTTTACAATTGACTTTCTGAAAGATTTTTTTTAATTCTTTTTAAACAATACCTGAGTAGTATAGGTCCTATTCCAAAGGGTAGAAAAAAAAAAATCCTGTCTATGGATCATGATACAGTCATAGTAAAATGCCTCCTCATTTCATATTACACTCGGTAGGATGTAATTTCACCAAGTTGAAACCATAGTTAATAATTATAGAAGCGAATATCTTAATGGTCCCCACTTGCTTATAAGGGAAATAGTTATTTGCCTCCTTGGTATTCTGTCAAAAGTTTCCAATTTCCTTGCTGAAGTCTTAAAATACTTTTTGGCGACAGGTAGTGCCAGTGTTCAGGTTAGGATTTTGTTTTGTGACTCCTGATTTAAACTGATTTTCCAGAGAGAATTTAACATAGAGAGAATTTAATCCCCTCTTTCCCTCTCCCCTTGCAATAAGAACACTGAGGAAGGCCAGCTTAGGGTAGGAGGTGGGAGGATGGGAAGATCTGAATTTTATTTTGGACAATTTGAATTTGAGATGAGTTTGAAGCATCCAAGTGAAGATGTTGAGGAGGCAGTTGAATTTGTGAGTCAGAGATAAAAATGTGGCATATTTGGTGTAGAGATGATAGATGAAAGTCCGATCTTGGGTGGGATCACCTAGGAAACAAGGAGGCTTGGAACTAGAGGTTGACAAGCCACCTTCAGCCAGAAAACCTGTTTTATTTGGCCTGTGTAATGTTTTAAAAATATTTGAATGAGTTGCTGTAGCTTATGTTTATGGCTTTTTAGCTGCCCAGAATATATTTTCTCTTTTGGTAGCAGCACCCTAGTTTTCTTTTGAGAAATTCTTTCTCCTCCAGTCTCAGACCTTATGCCTCAGGCAAAGTTCCACCTCTGGTTGCAAATGAAGTAGGTGACCCAGGGCTGCCTGATCACCCCACCCCAAGTCACTGGGTTCAACAGTGGGCTTAAAATCAATGTTGGTCCAAGGAGAATTTTGAGAGTATGGGGAGCTCCAGGAAGAGAAAATTTGTTGGTTTCTGCTTAAAGCTATCAGGATGTGGACTGGAGGAACAGCAACTGTCACAACATGGGAGATAGAACTTATCTGAGAATGGGGACAAGGAAGTAGAACCCAGATAGAGAACTGGTCCTGATCACCTTGATTAAACTCTGTGCTAAGCTGCAACTCTAGGCCCTTCAGTTAAAGAAGCCAGTAAATTCCCCTTTTGGTGTAACCCAGTTTGAACCAGAATTTCTTTTACTTGCACTAGAAAGAATTTTAATGAATACAGTTGCCAACATTTACCAATTGTGAGTTTTCACATAAAAATGAGGATTTTTTGGCTAGAGCTAAGTAATTAATTGTTGTTCTAGTAGGAGTGTTGGTGCCTTTCTATTGTAGCTCATACTACCCTCTTTTGTCACCTTACCCGATGCCCGGGTTCTGTTGTCAATAATCCTGCTGATTCTGTTACTTTAAATTGTGGATTTGAGAGGAAAATGAGAGTCAACTTTGTGTCGTTGTTTAATTGTATTATTTGCTTGCCCCTATAGTTGGGCTTTTGATCCCCTGTCTAGAGTGAAAAGGTGAGAGAACCTAGGCTCAGGCATAGAGGAGTCTGACTCCCAAAGAATAGGGAGGAGGACAAGTTAATAAAGACAAGGGAGCTGTGGCCATAGGAAGGAAAATGCTGGTGGACACTAAGGTAAGGGTTGTTTCAGGGAGGAATTGAAAATATTGCTTGTACTTTTAAGGTAGAAAATATTTGAAAAATGGGAAAAAAATCTTTTTAATTTGGCAACAAAGAGGTCATTATTGACCAGAACTGGAGCTGTTTCAGAGAGTGATGGGACCATGCCAGGTTAGGATCAGTCAAAAATGAATAGGAGGGGGAAAAATGGAGACACCCAAGGAGAACAATATTGTTTTACTTTTTTTCCTCTGAAGAGAAGAAGAAATACAGGGAGGTAGCTAGACACATATGAGGTAGAGCCGGAGTGCTTTGAAGCAGGACTTTAGTATTAGAAGTGCCCATGGGAAGGATCTGGTTGAAAAGAAGAAGTTAATTAAATAAGGGACAAAAGGGACATTTGTTCCTGTGAACCAGAGAAGGTAGGAATCCCAAGGCCGAGTGGAGCTGTTTAGATGCGAGGAGGGAGCATGATGCAACAGGAGGGAAGAGGATGAAGGCTGGCACAGATGCCAGGCAGTTGACAACAGGAAGTTGCTCTGCATGATGGCTTCCACTTCTCTTTTAGGTGGCAAAGTCATCTGAGAGTGTGGGTGGCAGCATGGATGTCAGCTAGGCTGTAGAGACTTGAAAGTGCAATAACAGTGGAGGAGGGTGAGGGAATGTGTTGGTGAAAGAAATGTGGTGGGATCGCCTGCATTACTGAGCACTCATTTGCAGTTGGTACTCATGAGTGTTGAATGACGCTCGCTGCCTGTGTGTGACTTCCTCCAGTGTCCAGGTGCTCCACAGACAGCCTCAGAAGGCAAAACCTAAGGCTGGGGTTTGGGTGGAAGTGGAAGGACAAAAGGAGGGCGAGAAAATAGGTCTAGAGCCCAGTGTCATGGAAAGTGTGTTATCACAGTGATGGCCTTTGGAAATTCGGAAGGTAAGGAAGTACGGACGTCACATGGAACTTCTGATGAAGCCCAAATGGTTGATCACAATGAAGGAGATTTCAAGAAGGAAGCTGAAGCTGAGCATATGGTGGTAGAGGGTTGGAATGTTTGGCTGGGTGGTGGGTGGCTCCGGTGAAGTAGAGGGGAGGGTCCTTGCATAGTAGAAGAAACTAGAGAGCGCAGTGTCAGTGGGTCTGGTTATTGAGATCCCCTGTGCTGATTGCAGAATTAGGGAGAGAGGAAGATTTTGGCCAGGATTCAGGTGAGGTGATCAGGTTGGCTGTTGTCTGAGAACAGATTTTCCATTTCCTCTAAACCTCCTTGCCTTTGGTTTGAATGGAAATTCACTTGGAAGAGTGCATGTAAATGGCTTCAGGCCCACCTCTCTGTTTCTGAAATATATAATGGGTATAATAATTTTTTTTTAATCTTGAAAAATATGTGTTTAATAACTTTATGTTAGTGCAGAAAATGTAATTCATTTAAGCTTCTTGAGTTCATAGAATCTTCAGTTGCTAGAATAAGTTGGGCCTCATCTTTGCCTTACATGGGCATGTTGCTTGTGAAGGTGGCTGACAGTGTAATCAAAACCCTCAAGAACAGGCCAAGTTTAACTGACTCCCTAGTGGCTCTCACTGTGATGAGCTTTGGAAGGAGTGTAAGTAGGAAGCTATGTTAGAGACATCTGTCGTCATGTGCAGTGTGTATTGGGCTTGGCAGTAACTGCAGCCAAACAATCCCCTACCAGTCTGTAGTTTATATGCAATAATCTGGGCTCAAAAAATACTTCTCTGAATGGCAAGGCATTCGAGCCAGCATTCCTTAATACTTGTGAGGAAGATTCACCAAGGGGAAAAAAAAAGCACTTAGTTTTTATAATAAGATACTAAATCTGATCATCTCCAAACATCTGAAGGTTGCGATAAAAATCCTCACTAAGAATCTGGAGGCAGAAATCTATAATTGAAAAGAAGAAGAAAAAACGGAATTCAAGTATGTAGTCTTTTAGATACAGCTCTACTTGTTACTGATTTTGAGAAAGATTAGTGAATGACAGAGCACAGAGCAGGAGTGCATGTTCTTCCAGGCTGAGGATGACAGGAAAGATTGTACGTCCCTCAGGACCCAGGATACAAGGCAATGAAGTGTTTTATGGCCTAGAGATGCTTCGCTGCCAACCAGGTAGTTCCCTCTGCCTTCTCTAGGGCTTCCTCCTTATTCTGTCCCAGGAACCTGTTCATCACCCTGATTTTGCCTTTGCTTTTTCCAATACTAACACCTTTCTTCCTCTTTCTCCTTATCTCATCTATCTCATCCATTTTTTCATGCTCCATGGAGCCAAAACCAAATCTAATGTGGTGCTAAATTTTCCCCTTCTCCAATTCCTTTGCATTTATTGTTCATCTTTGTAACTTACTAAGTTAGGTCATTGATAGTTTCATAGATTGCTAGGTTGTGAGAAAACTTAGATTTTTTTCTTCTTCTTCTTCTTCTCAAACTAGTTTCAAGTTAAGAATCACTTCTTTACTAAACTCAAGGCACCAGTTCCTTTAGACCCTGGGGAGTTCAGGAGTCCTGAGACTTGGGCTTTTCTGTCTGGGGCTTTAGGTCATTAAGGATTGCTTCTGTTTTCTTTAACAAGGGGGAAGAAAACATTGTTTGTGAGCATTGGATCTTCTTGGCTTCTACTTTTTTATACTATTTACCCAAGTAATAGTTTTTTCTTGCTGTCCAAACAGGGAAACCAACTGCTTTGTTATTAGTATTTTTCCTTAGAAAAATGGTCACAAGTTTATTTGGTCACAAGTCTGTGGCTGTTTATTCTCCTGTGTAAATGTACAGAATGTATTTTCTGTACATTTTCACTAAGCATTTTAAAGCCTGTAATGTGGTGAGGTACAAAATCACCAAGCATTCCTTCTTTGGCTCAAGCAGCAGAGGGGATCGAGTGGCATTGCAACCAAGGAGCCCTAGACTCCTTCAGATCCCCTCAGAAGTCCAGTTGGGATTGCAAACTGTCAGGAATAATGCCTAGCACATGGTAGGATATTAATTTATGGTAGATATTCTTTTGTAATTGTTGTTTTTGGTACTTGGGATTGGACCTAAGGGCACTTAACCACTGAGCCACATCCCCAGCCCTTTTTTGTATTTTATTTGAGACAGGATCTTGCTGAGTTGTTCAGGGCCTCAGTAAGTTGTTGAGGCTGGCTTTGAACTTGTGATCCTTAGCCTCCTGAGCTGCACCACCATGCCTGGATTACAGAAGATATTCTTATTGAGTTTTTTGTTTTTAGCTGATCAATAAGATCTTACATTGAGGAATTTTATAAATTAAGAACTCATTATCTTTAGGGTTGGAAACATCTCTAAAATATTACATGGAAGGAAGCTGTGGCCTAAGAGGTTTGTGACTGTACTCAGGCCATGCCATTTATATTGGCAGATTGGGACCAGGACTCAGCTCTCTGGGTTCTGGAACCAAGATTTTCCTGCTACACAGTGTGCAAGTCTATGAAAAGTCACTCCCAAGGAAGGAGTGTGGGAAACTAGAAGGAAAGCATATCGGGAGGCTGGACTAACCTTGGCTGGTAATTCCAAAGAATAGCCTTAAGCATAGAAGTTTGGCCTCCTGTTATTTTTTCACATCACTCCGATTGTTGCTTCTACATTCTGTACACTTTAGTACATTCTGGTTCATTACCTTGGAAAACCAGGGGAGTTTTGGGTCTTAAGGACAATTATAGCCTTTCATAATGTCAAATTTCATTAATTTAGCAGCATCTAACAAAGAGTGAGAGAAATTGCTAGGCCTGGAGAGGCCTCTGGGCTTTGGGAGGAACTGTGGGGTTCTAAGTGCATTGCTGCCTAGGCCTTGGGTAGGTGCTCAGTATTTTACTGCATAAGGAGTAAGTGAAACACAAGTCAGAAATTATGGGAAGTGCTTGAGGTCAGAGATATATTAAAAATTTCTGGCAGTCCTGTTTGTTTACATTGTACAAAGAATGGGAAAATTAAGAAGTGATATAGCAAAGTGATGATAGAACAGAAAGGAGGACATGAAGATCAAGTTAAGAGTGTTTTCTGGGTGTGCTGAGTTGGAGGTAGTGTACTGAGTTGGAGGTAGTGTACAGTTGTGTCGTGTGATAAAGAGAAGTTCTGTGTTTCTTTGCTCTGGGGAGAAGATCTGTGGGTGATCCACAACAAAGAGCCTTTGGACAGAGAGATAATTTGGGATGGATACGTGAGCATAGAGAATAAGTCTGAATTTGAGCTAGAGATGGCAAGCTGGGATTCGAACCTTAACAGGTTCAAGTCAGGTTGGAGAGCTCAGCCATGGTGCTGTCTGTCTGCTCTTCTGAGATGCCTACCAAGATCCACAGCCTGGGAGAAACAGCCAGTCCAGGTCCTTGATGTTCTAGGTACTGTCTTCTACCCATGTGTGCTAGATCTGAGAGTTAACAGAAAACTTTTGTGGAAGTACTCTGTTCTCTGATGTCCTTCAAGAATTTCTTAGAGCAAAATAAGCCTTGGGATGCATTTGGCCCTAGGCCACCCTTAATCAAATGATTATGATTTGCTGGTTTCCATGGGTTTTCTAATCTTTGAATACATTGCATCCTTACTTTCAACTGAAAATGTGTTGTCTTGGTAACTGAGTATCAACAGATATTCCCTGCCCTTTGGATCAACCCAAAGTCTCTGGTTCTTCTACATGTTCTTGTGTCTTTCTTCCTTATGTTCCTCTGGCCTCTGAGATTCAGCCTCCTGGATCCCTCACATGGATTCTGAATGCAACTCTTCTCCCACAATGATCTTCTCAGGGAATCTAGTCTCCTCTTATAGGCTTTAGTGAAGACATGAAGGATGTGTTCTTTACTGTCTGTGCTGATTCTATTTATGCTTCATATTCTTTCTCCCTTGAATATCGATCAAAGTTGTACCCAAATTGGGGCAACTACAGGACAGGAAGGGTTCCTTGCTTTTGTTTCTTAACATACCCAAATAAATACTACCTATTTTCCTAGAATTCTGGTGAATAAAAATTGTCTCATTATATGCACTTTTGTTTGGTGCAAATATATAAAGCCAGAGATACTACTTTGTACATACTATCTAATTACAAAAGCCATTGATTATACTATTGGATCATTTGTATTAACTCCTAATAAACATTTTACTGCAGACTCAGCACCATACTTTATATATCTCAACAACATTCCTCTCATATTTCTTTCATCTCTTCTGTTTGCCAACTTCTTTTCTTCAATGTAAGCCTTATAACTTTGCTTTTAGTTCTCATGCCAGTTCCTATATTATCTGAGTCTGAAGTATTGAGCAAATCTCATTCTTTCTCTCCTAGCTCCTTGCAGCATGAAGTATATTGATTAAGAAAGAAAAAAAAAAAGCTTTATGCTTTTCTTGGCTTGTTTTATGTCTTCAGCAGATTTTTTCTTGTCCTGTTAATAAGTTCACAAACCAGGAGTCTATCTGATAGTACAAACATGCATGACATTTTCTTTTGAGTAATATTTGGTATATGGGTATTTTTAAAACTTAGGCTTCATCATAAACATCTCCTGATAATCATTTTTGGCATGGAGTTTTTGAGTTTCTTTTCTTTAGAAAGGGTCATGGAGAATTTGGCATTATTGGAAAATATATTCCCAGTATAAAGGACCTGAGTGAGAGAGGGTCAGGAGGTCACTTAGTCTCCAATCATCAGAATTTTCTAGAACCTTAGAGTTGGTATGATTCTCCGTATGTTCAAAAAGTTGTGAATCTGCTGCCATTCATGATCAAAAGTAAAGGGGAATCTAACTCTCCCTTTATTAGTTTCTATCAACAGAAGAGTCAAAGTTTAATAGAATACTCACTTTTATGATTAGAACTTCATAAAATTGTTGTTCCTTGGATTAAAAAAAAGCCACAAAAGTAGAGTAAAAAATGTAATATGTCATAAAAGTAGGTAGGATTTATTGAGCATGCCTATGTTAGGCACTGTCTGTTTTCCATTTTTCCTTTCAATTATTATAACAACCCTATTGTACTCCCACTCTTATTTTTATTTTATGGATGAGGAACCCATGATAACCAGAGAAGTTCAACAGTTTCCCCAAGGTCACACAGCTAATAAGTGACAGATCAGCAATCTTAGCATTGATGAGCTAATCTAGAGCTCACACTTTAACTTCAAGGTCACATTGCCATTTATTGAGTCATTTTGACTTTTTCCCCCTGCAGCCTCCCACCATATAGCTAATGCACAGGAAAAGTGGGTGGCAGTTACATGTTTTTTTAAAATTTTTTTTCTTTTGTTGTTGTTTGTTTATTTAATAGCAGGGTTAACAAAGAAGGCACTATGTAGTCTAAATCAAATTTAATTAGACCCATGTGAAAAACATAATAATTATCCATGCCAAATTTCTAACATTTTTATTTCTGCATGTTCAATTATTAATAGTCATGGTCGTACGGATTCTTTCATTTATTTTCTAAGTGGCAAAATTGAAGTGGCATGGAGTCGACTAGTTCTTTCAGAATGTTTATCTAGAAGGAATATTTTATCGAAAAACAGTAAATCCATTCCTGTTTATGGGACACATCTTCCTTTGGAGAATAGGATGTTGTCAGGTGTGGGATCTGGCATTAAACTAAATTATCCTTTTCCTTTCTCCTTCTTGAGCTGGTAGAAGGGGCAAGTGGAGGTGGACAGAGTGTCTATCTGGAAGAGTGGGTGCAGAGAAGGGCACAGCAGGAAGCACAGCATGAGACCCTTCCATTAGCCCAGGATAGCCCTGCTTGCCCCCAGCTTCTTGTGCAACTGAGGCTTAAAGGAACCCAAAGAAGTCTCCTGCTCCAAGTTATCCAAATGTGATTTTTTTAAAATAGCAATTCTCTTTGGTCTTGTAGAGGACAAGATAATGGATATCCTCCCCTTCCCAGATATAAATGAGGATGTTCTTATATTGTTTTTGTAGTTAAATTTAAAAATCTCCAGTGACAGTTTTTAATATTTTCTTCATTATTACTGTTTTATTTATCTAAGCTGTGGAAAGGGTCTTAGAAATAGAGCAGAATAGGGTCTTAGAGATAGAACAGAATAGGATCTTAGAAATATATAAAAAGAGCCATCACTAGAACTTTGATATTGTGAGTGATTTAAAAGTAAGATTTACTAGTTTCCTCCAACATTAAACATAATGTGGTAATTACAGAAAGTTTGAGAAATTCAGAGAAATAGAAGCAAAGAAGAACAAATTTCTATAATTTCTAGAACCAAGAAGAACAAAAAGAAACAATGTTTCTTTTTTCTTTTCTATTTTATGTGTGTGTGTGTGTGTGTGTGATCACACTATAAATACAATTTTATTTTCCCATCTTCTTGGAAGGCTAAGGTGCAGAGACCACTGGCTCAGACATTTTTACTGAACATACTCTGTGACAATTCAGCTTTGCAAATCTGTGGTGGCAGCCTAGTTCATCAAGTCTTCCATGAATTCCTACTGTGTGCCTGGCACAGTGCTATGGCCGAGCAGGCGGGGCATGCAGTCCGGCTTCTGGGAAGCTCACAGGATAGCTGGAGAAGTAAAGCAGGCCCTTTCAGGGTTACTTTTCATTTTTTAAAACTTTTATTTATTTATTTTTGTATGAGAAGTTTTAAACATGTACACAATATCGAGAATATAATACTATTCCCAGTGTGCCTTTCTCCCAATTTTAGTAATTTTCAATTTGTTGCCAGTTCTGTTTCATGTAGATCCCAGGATCCTCTTCCTATTCCAGATTACTTTGAAGCAAATCCCTAACATCTTATTTTTTTTGTGTTAGTAAGCGTTTTCTTTACAAATATTTTAGATAAGACTCGTTTTTCTTTTAATACTGTAGTATAGTTATCATTCTTTAAAAAATCAGCAATTGATATGGAATTCTGTCAGTATTCAATTTTATCTGTTTTTTTTTTTCATTATATTTCTTTTCTATTTGTTTATATTAGTGGCCAGAGAAGGTCCATAATTGTAATTGGTTGGCATGACCCTTTGGGCCTTTTTAATCTACAGATTCACCTTTCACCATCTTATCCTTGTGGTTATATTGTTTTCCTAAACTAGACTATTCTATTAATTTTCCCATATTCTGGATTTTGCTGATAACATCCCTAGGAGTTAAACGTGAAATGTTCTATTTTGCATAGCTCTTTCACCATTGTATTTCTTATGAACTGGCGTTATTTCCAGAGGCTGGATTGAATGCTATTTTAATTTTTTTGGCAAAACAGCATGTGAGTGGTTTTGTGTACCCCCATCAGGACACCCTTAACATCAGTTGCGTGTTTCTCTCTCTCTCTCTCTCCCTCCCTCTCTCCCTCCCTCCCTCCCTTCCTATGTGTATGTGTCTATGTGTGTGTGAGAGAGAGAGAGGGAGAGAGAGAGAGTGTATTCACAAGATGATCATTGACAACTAGTAGTGATTGTTGCTGCTTAAATCCATGAATTCTTAGGGGTTTCAAAATGTAATGTCATGTCAATCTTATTTATTTATTTATTAACTAGACTAATTATTTAAAGAGAAACTCTTGCTAATCAGCTATTTGGCTATCCTCAGTTACAGTTTGTATAGAATGGCCAGAAAAATGTCTTGATTCTTCCTTCCCTTTACCAGTTTTCAAAATAGTTGGCTCCTTGTCATTCAGAGATAAGTGGTTGGCAGGATGGTTTATTGAGAATTTGTAGATTTAAACTGTTATTTTAATCCATCACATTTGTTCTTATTAAGTTGTCCCATTTTTGACCAGCAGGAGTCCCTGTGTTGGCTCCTGAATCTTTTTGATATAACCCTGGTAGTCTTGGACAGCTTCACTGCTCTCTGTATGCTAGGCCACAGGTTCTCAAAGTGTGATCTGAGAATTCAGGGGTTCCCAACACCGTATCAGGGAGCCTTTAAAGTCAAAACAGTTTTCATGATTCTGAGACATAATTTATCTCTTTTATTCTCATCTTTTTACATGCCTATAGAGGATTTTATCTAGAGGCCACACATTAGTCACTCAAATGTAAGCATATGTATTCTTGTGTTTTCTAGAATTTTCTAAGGTACACTCTTTGAGTACTTGGACAATTTCTGAGACTACAGGGGTCTTAGGACCAAAAATCTTGAGAAATGCTGTTGTAGGCTCATCTTTCATGTGTCCTGCCACATATACATAATCATGGCCTTACACATTGGCTCCTTATTTTTTTCAACTCCTTTTTGTGTGTATGAGTGATCTGTTCCAAGTCTCACAGCTAGTAAGTGGCAAAACCAGAATTTGAAGCTAGATGTTTATGCAGTATTTTTTTTCCTCATAAAACAGAATCACTGCTGTCCAAAGTTTATGATTAATTAAGGCTTAGAGGATGTAAACACTGCCCACTATGCCAGACATGAACATTTTAGGGGCCACCAAGTAAAATTAGATGTTCTTTTTCTCAAATGGAATGTCCCTCAAAAAGGGAAGAACAAATATAGAGGCAGAATGAGTGTTTGCTCTAGCTTCATGCTATGATAAAAACAATACTCTGAATATGTTGTTTTTCTAGTTACAGCAGGGAAATTCAGCATGCAGTAATACCTCATTAGAGTGTTAACTTCTGAAGATTTCAGTCATCCAGAGAAAAGCCTGCTTTGGCTGTGGAATTTGGTAATGACTCATGGATTCTCCACTAATTTTTGAATTCAGGTTCCAATTGATTGCTCAACCATATAGCTTAGAAACACTTTAAAAAAAATTGTTAGTTGAACAAAATTCTGCAAGAAAATATTCTGCAATTTGATGCAGTTTGAAAAGCTGAATAATTATGCCTTAAACCTTGGACTCTTATTTTTCCATCACTTAATAGTATACAAGTCTCTAAAATATGGAAACTTAAAACTTCTGTTTTTTGGGCTGGGGATGTGGCTCAAGTGGTAGCGCGCTCGCCTGGCATGTGTGCGGCCTGGGTTCGATCCTCAGCACCACATACAAACAGAGATGTTGCGTCTGCTGATAACTAAAAAATAAATATTAAAATTCTTTCTCTCTCTCTCTCTCTCTTAAAAAAAAAAAAAAAAAAAAAATTCTGTTTTTTTGTAGTCCCTGGGGCTTCAGAGGAATCTTTGTTTTATTCTGTTGAACTGAACTCAGTAACTTGTCATTTTATCACCATTCCCAATAACTGTAGCTTCTCTTGGCTAACATACAACATTAACTCTCATTTCCTAGATACAAGGAAGAGTTTTTCTCATAAGAACACTAAGTGTCTTCCAGAATAGCTGGCTGTGACTTTCTGAATTACGTCCATACGGAAGAGAAGACAGTCTTATGTAATGACCTTGGGTATTTTTTCAATGTTAAGAAATAACTGACTACACCTGGTAGCCATCTGGAAAAGTGTCACATAGGAAGCTTGGATCAGAGCCCACATTACCTTTCCAGTGATTCATAATTAGTTTGTGGTTTAGGTGGGGAGTTAAGCAAAGACTATGGCAAAGATTGCAGAACTTTTAGTGGAATATAGAGTTCTTTGTTGGAAAGATTTTAAATACTAATTGTATTCTTATTTTTATGAATAAATTTACTTTTCATTACAGTCTCAATTGTTATTTTTTCTTTCTTTTTTGTTGCTGTGTTGGGGAATCAAACCCAGGGCCTTGTGCATGCGAGGCAATCACTCTATCACTGAGCTACACACTCAGTCCTATTATTTTTTTTACATTAAATCTGAAATAATTGAAATATCTGCTCTAAGCGACCTGTTGTGGTTTAGGTGTTTGCACTTGGAATGTCACCTGCCTGGACTTCTCTAGCAAGTCTTCTCACTAACTTTGCTAAAGGTAGTTTTAGAATATGTAAAAGAATATAAAGCGGGAAGGTCGTCTTTTGTAGGGAAGGATTGTGAATTTCCATACCACTATGATCGGTCTTGTCAAACTTTTATTTTGTATTTGTCACTTTGACCAAATTGCAAACAAACAAACAAACAAAAAAAAGGTTTTCAGCTTTATGTTATATTCAGACCTGACTCCACATGGAAAGCATGTGCTGTGTGACAATGGGAGCCTTGAACTTATAGCTGGGGAATGCCAGGAATTTGGGGCTCTGGTGTCACCCAGAAAAATGGCCCCACCTTTCTGCAGTTTTGTTTCCTGTTTAGAAAGTTTTTTTTTTTTTTCTTAAGGACCTTGATATACTGGGAGGAAAGGTGCTTTTGGTGTAGAGTTTTCCCGTGAAGTGCAGTCCTAACTAGAAAGCTGGGCTAAAGGTAGGTAAGTGCTTTTCAAACATGTGTTTTGAGTATACATGCAACACTTTCTTAGTTTAGGTCACACATTTGTTTACTGAAGTAGGAAGTAGCCCCAGTCAGTTTGAATTCAGATTTAAAACTCGGGTTTTGCTTATTTTTTATCTTTCTCTTAAAAGCAAAGAATATAAAGGCTTGGCAAGTAGAAATTGGAACTAATTTCCATTGCTTTAATAGGTTTTCTGGAGAAAAAGTTTTATTGACGGGGGAATGAGGGCCAGATTATTTTTGTTCTTGCTTTGTGTCTAATTGGAGACAATTTTGGAGTAGTCCAAAAGTCTCTTTTTGAGTGGGAGAATCCATCATAAAATGAGCCATAAATTAACAGCTCTTCGTGACAATGGCCTTGGCTGAGTCTCTATGGTGAGAACTCAGAATTCCAGGAATGTGTCTGGAGGTGGAATCTATTACAGCAGCGATTCCCAAGAGGGAAGGAGGCCATGTCAGAATCTCCAAGTGTGCTTTTGAGGCTCTGAAGACCATTCCCCTTTATCCCAAATCTCAGTAAGCCCTGTTGGCAGCAGTTGTGTTTAGTGTCTTCCAGGTGTTTCAGAGTTAAGGAATATCTGAATAGTGCTCCTGGGGAACCCCGTGGGGAGAGACAGTGGGAATGACAGCTAATACTTATGGAGCTTCTCAGCGGATGAAAACATCCTAAAATTGACTGTGGCGATGGTTGCCTGTGAACATATTAAAGACCATTAGATTGTATACTGTAAATGGGCAAATTATGTGATACATGAATTATGTCTTAATAAAGCTGGTAAGGATGGGAGAGGAGGGGAGGAGTAGGGAGGATAGGAAGAGCAGCAGAATAGAATAGACAATGTGATTAATGTATGTACATTCCATGTATGTATTATATACAAAATGCATTCTATTGTCATGTATGACTAAAAATAAATAAATAAATAAAAAATAAAGCTGGTAGAATAGCACTACTCTGTATAGATGGAGTGCCATTTGTTTCAGAAAAGATGACTAATTGCTCTGAATGATTTTCAGTTCACATGGTGGTTGTAACTGTTGCTGATAATTTGGCAACATGTCCTGTACAAATTTGTGGTATTTGGGGTTGATTCTAAATAAGTTTTTGTATTTTGTGATTTTGTTTGAAGAAGCTATGTGTTAGTGCTTTTAAGTCTACTAACAGCACCAATGGGACTAGAAAACTGTACCTTCTAGAAAGGGGTCAGCAGCAAGTTGGAGTGTGATTTTGGAGGGTGGCCAACACTGTGCCCTTCCATAGTCCTCAGTTCGTTGGATTAGGCCAGATGGATTTTTGTGTTACTAAGGGAGGAAAGCTTTTCTGTATATTTGATTATGTTAAATGATACTGTTAACCCCAACATTTTAAGGTTTAGGCTTGGGAAGGAAATGTGTAAAGTTTATTGTATAGTTTTTTTTTTTTTAACAATTTGTATTCTTTTTAGTCTTTCATTTTGAGAGGCAAGTAAGAAAGTGGGAAACAGTAGAAGGAAGGAACCAGGAGGAAGGAAGAAGGGAGAGGAGAGATAGTGGGGAGTGATACTGGCCAAATTATGTTGCCATATTGTGTGCATGTATGGATATATAACAACAAATACCACCATCATGTATAACCATAATGCATCGATTAAGAACATGGGAAAAAATTTTTAAAGATAAGAACAGAATACTTTTAAGCCTAAGAAAGAAAGAGGGAAAGCAAAGAATCAGGTAATCAGCAAATGAGATTAAGAGATGAAAAGTCCCTAGGAAATGAGATAAGATCTGAAGTTCTATGTTTAAGCCTTAGAACATAAAATATTAGAAGTTATAAGGATTCTCCACTTATCAAACTCTTTTGAAATTTCATTTTAAAAATTTTTGCCTTTACTTCATGTTTTGTAATATACTTTAGAAGCTGTGTCAGACTCTTCTAAAGTGAAAACAAACCAAATCAACTAGAAATGATCTTAGCTATCATCCAGTCTCTTCCTTTTATTTTACTAATAAATCCAGTCACTTGTGAAAAAAGCTAGTCTGGGGACATCTTATTCTGGGCATTCTCTGTGCCTTCTCAGGGTTTAGCACATAATCCACACTGGCAGACTGGTGGACTGGATCATGTGTTTTGGGTGGTTAGTACTAACAAATAAAACTTGAAAAAAACCTTTTGATCAGAGTGTAGTTGAAGAAAGTATTGTTGAAAAGTTTGAGAAATATGGTGGAAGATATTAGAGCAATTCTTTCTGGGATTTAAAAACTTAGCCATTCTTTTGTGAATTGCTAGATGCTAATGTTTACTCTTCTAAAGACTTCTAAAGTGTAAAATGTTTTGGGTGTATCAAAACTTTTGATGTGTACAGTGCCTTTGTGTTACACATTCTCAAGCTGATAGTGTCTTTTCTCATTTCTTTGGGAGTATTATTTAATTACTCTCAGAGAGTCAACAGAAGAGTGAATTAAATAAGGATTATTGTTTCCAAAAAATACTCTTCTCCATATGCCAAAAACTCAGTAAAACTGGATAGAGCTCCGTCAAGCAACAGCTTGTTGAATTAATTATAACATCTTGTGATTCCTTAACGGAACGGCCTAAAACCATTTATATTACCAGGTACAAGTCCATGTTTGGAAAGCTGAACTTTGTTTTTCTTCTTTAAATGAATTCTGGCTACTTTCCATGAATTGAGCTGAGTCTGAGGTCTGACATCTTTGTTCATGTGGGGCTCAGGCAGATTTTTCTGAAGTGCAGGAATTTCCCATCCCTGTCTGGCTTCTTACAGAGGGTTCTGGGTGTGGGCTCAGAGTGCCAGGCACAAACCCCTGGAGAGGAGCGGGAGCCAGCTGGGAAGTGAGCCAGTCCTGCACATGTGATCATTATTTGGGGAAAAACTACCCAAAGTGTGTCCAAGCTGATATTATAATCATCCTTGGCTTATTTGAGGACCTTGAGATGGCAGGACAATAACTTGGGTTTCTAGAAACCTACTTTGATGGTACAAAAAGTGGCTTTGTCTGCAAGATCTCCTTTTGAGGTATTAGAAGAATGTGAATATGCTGGAGCATTGCAGGAATCATTTCTTTGTGACTAAAATCTTCAGAGTTGGGAGGAAAAAAAGTCCACATTTCTTATTTATTTCATCCATTATTTTCAAAAATATTTATTGAGTATTTGTCATGTGCCTGGTACTGTCTTTGGTGCTATAAAACATGGACAGAGTTTTGAGTGGGGGAGACAAACATGCTAAATTAAACGTGTCGGGGGTGATATGAGCTGTGGGACAGTGACCATAGGGAATGGAATAGGAATTGCTGAGGAGTGAGGGAACCATATTCAAATCTGGGGTCTTACACTACTCAAGGTGACTGATTGGACTCACAGGCATGAAGCAGCACAGTCCTTTGCATATCATGACTAATTTGCTGTCCCAGTCACCACTACTGTTGTCACAGTTGCAACTGGAAAGCATTTCCTCCACACCTGTTGGCCAAGTGGTGTACAGAATGAGTCATATGGCTACGTGTTTGTCCTCAACACTGGCAGTCCTCATGTGGACACGTGTGAGGACTTACTAATAATGAATAGACATCACCTGACTATATTCATTCAGCACACCTTTCCTGAATGATGGCAGATACAAGGTGTTGTGGAGGAGAGCAAGGTAAATCATATTCATACCTTGCCCGAGGGGCATGTAGTCTAGTGTATTCATCACGTAGATCATTTGCTTGTCATTGATTTGACATTTGAGATAGACTATGA
This sequence comes from Callospermophilus lateralis, assembly GCF_048772815.1. Classification (NCBI taxonomy): domain Eukaryota; kingdom Metazoa; phylum Chordata; class Mammalia; order Rodentia; family Sciuridae; genus Callospermophilus; species Callospermophilus lateralis. The sequence continues at coordinate 37,531,558 of NC_135307.1, read as the reverse complement.
GAGTCCATGACATACACTGATTTCTCATTTTGCTGGTTTTAAGTCAGGAGCTTGGGGAGGCTGGTGTGGGGCACCTCATCTAGGAGTGCCTTTCACCAGTTGCCTCCCATCCACATTTCAGTGCAGCATTGTTTCTACCAATGTTTAAGATGTAAAATGTCTTCAAAGTAAAATATGCTTTCTTTGTAAAAACCTGCTTTGAGAAGAAAGCAAGCATCTAGCGTTGGTGAGGAAAGAGCTGAGTCTAAGACGTGATGGTTCTTGAGCAGATAGTGGAACCACTGAAGGTTGCAGGGCATCATTTAGCACATTGCTGCCTTTATGAGGAAAATTATATGCTCTAGCGTTCTCCAGCTGGGACCTGAACCCCTCAAGAGTGTAGCACGTGGGTGCATCCTGATAAGGGCTTTGAGGCAGCTGTAGAAGCAGGTGAATTTGTCTCTCTTGCTTGAAAGAACTTTTTCGTGAACTGCTTCCTCCGTTCCTAATTTCAGCTCATTCCTTTTCCTTCAGAGGTAGAACACCAGCCATATTTGTGTGAGGTTCCCTGTTATGTATTATATAGATGGAATCGAAACAGAAATATGGCTTTTTTTGTATGTATATTTTTTCACACACCCACATACACATATTCATACACAGAGGAACAGGGCAAAGCAGAGCTTGGAAGGGGAAGGAAAAGCCATAAAGTACAGTGGCAAAGGCTGTTGACCTCTACGAGAATCCGTGTTTTCCTCTTCCTGAGCCCCTAGCAAGAATGCACTTGGCCTTCTGTTATGGTTTGGATGTGGTGTCCCCCAAAAGCTCACTGTGAGACAATGGAAGAAAGTTTGGAGGAGGAATGATTGGGCTGTATCCTTAACCTGATCAGTGAGTTAACCATCTGATGGTATTAACTGAGCGGTAACTGGAGGCAGGTGGGGTGTGGCTGGAGGAGTGGCTCATTAGGGGCGTGGCTATGGGTATATATTTTGTATCTGGAGCACGATTTTCTGATCTTTTAGTGAGCTGCTCTCCTGTGCCACGCTCTTCTGCCATGATGTTCAGCTTCACCTTAAGCCCCAAGGGAGGGAGACTGCTGTCTGTGGATTGAGACCTCTGAAACTGTGAGCCCCCAAATAAACTTTTCTTCCCAAAATTGTTCTAGTCAGATCTTTTAGTCATAGCAGCAAAAAAGCTGACCAAAACACCTCCCTTGCAGCTAGTTGCAGCCACTTTACTGAGTGACCTGAGCTGCCAGTGAATGAGCAGTGGATGATGGTAATGGAGTCAGAGGAGCCTGTCAGCCCAAATCCCTGCTTCAGTGTGAAGAAGAGGAACAACTCATAATTATGTCCCTGCCATAGGAGTAGAACACACAGTTCTGAAGTGTTTCTGGATTTCTTTACACAATGACTAGGTTTTCCTAAGGACTTTTGTGACTATGGGTGGTCACTGAGAGGCACCTTCCTCAGGTTAAGTTGATTCCACTAAATGGTGTCCTCAGGGCTGGTGGGTGAGGGTGGTTATGGTAGTGCTAGGCTCTGGCTGTGTGTTTGCCAGCACTCACTATTAGCTGCTTATAAATACCTCTGCTCCTCACTGTACTCCTCCTCTGCCTGCTCTCACCCCTAGGTGGTAGGGAGAATATAAGGAATGCGAACCTATCCATTTTTTTTTTTTTTGCCCCTCTCAATTATTTTAGTGCTTACCTTGTTCTAGATGCTATTGGGGATACCTAGAAATGAGAGAAACATGGTTTCTGCCTGCAAAGAGCTCAACTGTCGTTGACCAGACCACTGTAAGTGGGACACTCAGCTGAAGGAAACACATTCAGATTGCTTCAAAAAATTAGTGATTTTTAAATCAAGAGCTGAGAGGCAATTTAGCTTGAGGTGCTGTTTCTCTGCGGTTCCTAATCCAATCATGTTAGCCCCTGAAACTTTTTTTTTTTCTTGTGGTCAGCCACGAAGTCCAGTACACAACTCTGTTCAGTATTGCCTTCTCTGCCCTTGTTTACAGTTCTCATATGGACCATTTAGCAGGTGTGGCATTGTCCAGAGTAGATTAAGTGCCGTTTTATCCTTTGAATTCCATGGAGCTGGACCTACAGTAAAATGATCTAAGTTGTTACTTTTCTGAGAATTGTGAATGGTGGACAGTGAGATGAGAGAATCAGCATGTGTAGGGTAGGGTGAGAAAATCCTACTCAACCGTGTTTTAGTGGTTAATTTCGTCAGGTTCAGTGGCTCCTTTCATTTGACTTGCTCACCAACTCTCAGCTGCTTTCTTCTTCATCCATTAAGAATTTTCTTTTTCAGTTTGCTCTGATACTCCTATTTGTCCTTGTTACTGTTGGCCTGCCTGTCTTCTGAGATGATATATTGCTTGGAGGTATACACCAGATCTTGGTTATCTTTGTATGCTTTTCCCTAGCCCCTTACTCCAGAGTATAGCAGTGTTTTATGTATTATGTATGAGTCAGGAAATGATGAATTAATTGATGACTAAAATTTCTTACAGTGGTAGGACTTCTTGAGCTAGTTCCATTCTTGGTGTTGTTTATTTCTGTGTTGAACATTACTTCCTGCTGCCATTGTGTGATGTCAATTCATGTGATGTCTTCTCTTTTACCTTTGTGACACTGACCTGGCCTTATCCGGAATGAGAATTGCCTAGCACAGGGTTATGAAAGGAGAGTGGTGATACGCTAAAGGGTTTTTGTATGAGTGTAGCGGCATGTGTCTTCATCTTGTCCAGCATGTGATACTATGGCTCATATCTGGTGGATGAGACTGATCCACATTCCTGTGTTCTTCTTGGCAAAAGAATCATTTCATATTTCATGTGCTATATTGTTCAATCTCATAAAAGAATGACAGATTTATCTTTTTTCTGCTTGGTAGCTAGGTTTGTATCTTAAGTCCTGCTTGACTCACTGAAGGTTCCGGAGAATTCTCTGAAAAGGGATGCATGCACATCCATAATTAGGCTTGTTTTCCTAATAAAATTACAGCTGAAATCCTTCCCTTGGGAACTTATTATGTTCCTTCCTAAAAGCACATTTTAATAGTGATAACAGAACAGAATGGCGAAATAACAGGATTAAAGACACCAAAGGCAAGGAAAGAAAATATTTTACAGAGGAGCTGCCACACTCCTTTGTGAGTAGGGGTTCCTCTGTGCAACAGTGGGGCTGTCACCCACATGTTCCTTCTTTTTTAGGTTTCACAACTGGTGTTCCCCTCCCCTCCAATTGAGAGCTGACTTTGAATGAAGCTGGTCAGACCTTTTCTCTGATCTTGTTCATCTTGCTTCTTTTGTCAGTTTAAGGTTCTTTTGGCAAAAGTCAGTGAAGTGGAAGATCATCTTCACATCTTTGATTCCTTGACCTTCACATGTAAGAATCTGATGGACATTTCAGGGCTGACTTGTTGCTCTGACAAGCTCTGTGAAGACAGGCCAGTTTCTAGAGCAGGATTTAGAATGCCATTAAGAATTTAATATGGGATTGCCTGTTGTGAATTAACTTCATTAACAAATGAGCATAAGCATTTCTGTTAGAGATAGGGAGCTTACTGACATCTCTTAAAATAGTCTGTGATGAGTAATAGTGATGGAGTTAAATTTTTCCTGCATCTCAGTTCACTGTACTAAATGATATTATAGAAGCCAGGCAGTGTTGGTGCAGCCTTGTCCACTTTCAGGAAGTTGTTTTAAGAATGTCCTCTTAAAATATGTTGGGTGCTGTCTCTGACATTGATGAGTGGTTTGAATCTCCCTTTCATAGTGGCTTCCATAATGTTATTGTAGATGGTAACCTGAGAAACTAGCCTAGTGACCACATGTGCCTTTTAGACCAAAGACCTAATAGAGGGTGCATGTTTGAACAGAGTGTCAACATGTAAGTCCAGATATACTTTCTTGTGGAAAATAATTCTACTCTTTGCCTTGATAGTTTTCTTGATTGGAAAAAAAATGAATTATCACATTAGAGGCCTCATTTACCTTACTTTATATTAACAGATAGATGTCCCACATTCATCAAAAGAATTTTAAGATGGTCCCAAAGGCAAGAAAAACATACAAAATAATAACCAAAACACAGATTCTGTTATGATATAGATGTTGAAATTATCAGACAAGGAATTTCAAAGGACTGTGATATATTAAGGGCTCTACTGGAAAAAGTAGACAGTGTGCAAGTACAGATGGGAAATGTAAGCAGAGAGGTTGAAATTCAAACAATCAAAGAAAAATGCTAGAAAGCAAAATAGTAGCAGAAATGGAGACAATCTGACAGTGGGGCTGAACTTTCCAACCCTTCACTCATGCCTTGGTCTTCCTGGGGCCAGCTCCCATCCTGAAGCTATCTACCTCCATCCCAAAGAGTCATCCTAGCAGCATAAACTCAAGTGAGGCTGTGGCAGTTCATGGTCTGTGATATCACCACTAGAAGAATGTGAAGGCAGAGGCTCTTTTTCTGTCTTGTCACAACTACTACTTGAATATCCATCTCTGCTTCTGCATTTGATGACTAGATCCATCTCAAGAAGGACTTACTGGGTGATTAGTTGTTATACTAGGTAATTCACCCCGGTACATTAGATTAAAAAGATTCACACATACAGGGTGTGTGTGTGTGTGTGTGTGTGTGTGTGTGTGTATTTTTCTTTTAACAGTAGAATGCATTTTGACATATTGTAAACAAATGGAGCACAACTTCTCATTCCTGACTGTACACTGTGCAGAGTCACTCCAGTAGTGTAATCATACATGTATATAGGTTGATAATGTCTGTCTCATTCTACTGTCCTTCCCATCCCACAGTTCCACCCCTCCCCTCATTCCCCTCTACATAAACCAAAGTTTCTTCTTTCTGCCCTCCCCTCTACTTCCCACCACTCCACTATGGATCAGCATCCATTTATCAGAGAAAACATTTGGCTTTTGGGTTTTTGGAATTGGCTTATTTCACTTAGCATGATATTTTCTAATTCCTTGCATTTACCTGCAAATGCCATAATTTCATTCTTCTTTGAGTAATATTCCATTATACACACACACACACACACACACACACACACACACACACACATATATATGTCACATTTTCTTTATCCATTCATCTGTTGAAGGACATCTAGGTTGGTTCCATAGTTTATCTATTGTGAATTGAACTGCTATAAACATTGATGTGGCTGCATTATTGTAGTATGCTGATTTTAAATCCTCTGGGTATAAACCAAGGTGTGGGATAGCTGGGTCAAATGGTGGTTCCATTCCAAGTTTTCTGAGGAATCTCCATACTACTTTCCAGAGTGGTTGCACCAATTTGCAGTGCCACCAGCAATGTATGAATGTACCTTTCCTCCCACATCCTTGCCAACATTAATTATTGCTATACAAATTAGGGAGTATATTAATTGCAAAAATAATCAGCCTGTCTCAAATAATAAAGGTGTATATGTTCATTAATATAAGAGCAAGGAGCAAATGCAACCAAGATTGAAACTTTTTATGTTTTCTCCTTTTGGCAGTTATGTTTGTTTGTTTGTTTTGATTGTTTTTTCAAGTTGGGGAAGTAGCCAAATAATTGAGCTTTTTATCTCTTTTATTACTAGTGCATAATAACTATACATAATAATGGGATTCATTATGCCATATTTATATGCATTGATTAAATATGATTTGATCAATCTCATCCCTCAGAATGGGAAGGTACTAGAATTTTCTCTCTTAAATATAGGAGGAAGAATATTGGTATTCTTAAAGACCATTTGTAATATATGATATTAACCCAAAATGATTTTCTATTAAACAACAACAAAAATAACAACAAAGTAACTCTTTCAGACCAGGGCCTAGGTCTTAGCAATATTTATATCTTTGGTATTTGCCAAGCCTGTAGTAGATTGGGGATACAAATAAACATAAATTCGGATTGAATTTATACAAATATGTGAGAGTTAACAGATGAACTAAAGTTGCTGAGCTTTGATTATTTTTCAGTCTTCAACAAAAGTTCACAGCCTCTGTTTGAAGTAGTAGTCATTCTCTAGTAATATATAACTTGGTTGAAAAAAAATTTTTTTCCCTTAAACAATCTGGAACTGAAATTTGTTCAGCAATCAGGGAGCTTTCTTTTTATTCCTATTTATGTGATCTTCAACCACTAAACAAAAATACATCCATTTCACTTTTCATCTCCAGCTCATGCATAAGAAGATACTAGTAGGAAAAAGACATTACTGGAAACAAATTTAGTTTTTGCTTAAAAGAACCCCTCTTTACTTCCTGGACAACAATATACAAAGCTAATCAGTTTCTTATAAATCAAGATACGGCAATTTGGTACCGTGCCATTTTAGCAAAGTCTGTAACTGGTAATATTCAGCATTAAAGTGGAAAAGGGAGATCTAGAGGCATAAGGGGCAAAAGGTTAATTAAAATTTGTACAATATTTTGGAAACAGTGGCCGTAACTATCAACATTTTAAATATCTATCAATTTCTACATAAATATTTGTACAAATATAGAATGGATGTCTGTTGTATTTTTGTCATTGGAAAAGTAGAAAAAGGGTGAATCTATTAGTGAGAAAGTGGTCAGATAAAATAACATTTGTATAAAGAAGTAATATATTACATTTTTAAAAACTGCTTAGGTTCTCTCCCCATAGATACATGCTCAGACACTGTATATTTGTTTTTCAGCGATAAAAGTATGTGTGGGACTTCATAGTATCCCACTGAAAATAATTATTTGTGTGTGTGTGTGTGTGTGTGTGTGTGTGTGAATTTTTATTCATAGAAGTCTAGAAGATTGTGCAGTGTGCTGCTGAAAGTATGTATGAAGGCTAATTTACAGTAGCCTTTTATTTTCTTCTCTGCATTTTTTGTAATGCTTTTGTAATCAAAATAATTATAAAAATGTAGAAACATGGCATTTCTTCTTAGGAGTGGGGTATTATGGATTGGGGATACAAATATACATAATAATAGAACTTGATACTTATCACAAGGAGTTTATGGTCTAGTTAGTGGATATAAGAAAACAAATACATACAGTAAAATTTTGTGGTTACTCTGATTGAATTCAGTAGTATTAGGTGTTCATTTAAACACAGAGATTATAAATTGGTTTGAAAGAGAAGAAGAAAGCAGTCATAGAAGGAATCTGAACTGAATCTTGGCAGATGTGATATTTAATAGATAAACAGATAACAGAGGGATCACAAGAGTTAAAGCATGGATGAGGGTGTTCAGTTTGAGTCTAGGAAGTATGGGAAGGCTGGCTTGGCTGTTGTGCATGAGCACTGGGACCTGTGAGTGTCATGGGGGAGGTGGGAGGACCAAGCACACAGAGAAGGGTGGGCTATGAATAGGAAAAGTGCTCCAGAGGTTGGACTGCTAGGAGGCCTCCTGTGCTTTTATGTTTCCCTTTCCTTCTTTAGAAATAGAAGCTTTTAATCAAAAGAATTAAACCTAGCATGGGGAACAAACAGAGCAGATGGAATGGAACTGTTGTACTTGAGCTCTTCCAGATGACAGGTGGGAGGGGATGGTGAGACAGTCCCCTCCCTGCGGCTTTGTGGGTGCACTAGTAGAAAACCCTGGCCTGGTAGAACAGGAGAGTCCTTCCAGGCCTGGAGATTCTATGCTGTGCTACCGAGCTGTTTTGATGACCATGCTTCCTTCATGTTTAGATTTGTTCCATTTTGCCCTTTTATTCCCTTCCTAGGAAAGGTTCCGCTGCACCTCCCTTCAGTGTTATTTCTCATTATACCAGAAGTGGTCCTGTACTTTATACATGTCTTTTTGACAGTTTTATTCTTTCATATGTCATTTCTTATTAATTTTCCCACATTAATCTGTGTGAACAGACTAGCCTTTTTAGGATGGAAAAGGAAATTGTAATAGGTAACACATTGAGAGCCCACCTGGTTACCATTCTAAACGTTTATATAAATCATCATATGCCACCCTCATGACAATGCATGAGATAGTGTTATCATCATTATTATTTTATAGATGAGGAAACTGAGGCAGGCACCACAGGCAGATGCTGTGATTGAGCTCCAAGATTAGCAATTATCAGAACAGTGATTCAAACATAGGCCAGCCAGCTCTAGAGAGGTGCCACTCAACTGCAGCCTGACCTTTTTGACTTTGACTCTCAGTTGTCGCTTTTTCACTCTTCAGTTCTCAGTAAGAACGTATTCCCATTTAATTGTTTTTGCATGCTTTGATGCTATGTCTTTGCTACCAATATTTGTCCCCTCCCCTTCATTTCCACCCAAAAATGAGAGAGTTGACTCAAAATTGAAGAGATTTTGGTCTTAGTGTTTTGAATTAATTTCTAGGTATGTCAGAGAGGGAAATGAGGCTGAGAGATTCAGATATAGGAATTTCACTTAGGTTGGCATTTGCAGGTTTACCAAGGAATTTGGTGTGAGGGAAAAGGCAGGGAGAAATGGATCAGGGCCAGATGTTTGATCCATTGTCAAAGTTGGGAGATAATGAGGTGACAGTGGAAAGTGGGAAACATTTTCTATTTTAAGAAGCTAAATAACCTTGGAAAATGATTTTTTTTTGCTATTATACTATTTTAACCTGGTGCCAGAGACAGTTGTAATAAATTAGAAAATAAATAAGAGAGAAAAGTATGTGCCAACATTGATTTTTGCTAAGTATATTGTTGGTACCCCGAAATCAAGGAAAAATTAAATGATTAACCAAATTCCTGAAGATTAAAATCTTTGGAATACATAGTGTTGACTATGTTTATTTTAAGCAAAATAATTCTACCAAATAGCTAAGAAGCATTAGAAAAAAATTAGGAGCTTTTGACCACTGTTAAACTATTTCATCATGAAATATGGAAGGTAAGTTTTAAGAAATAAAATTTATGTAAGTTTGTTACTTTTGCCCTCAAAATTAAACTACAGAAAAACTTTGCTATTTCTTTTATTATTTCAACTATTTGAAGTAAGGGGAAGAATATATAGTAATTCTCTATATATATAAAGATCAATAGAAAGCTTTTTACCTCATCAAAGAACTTTTCTCTCCATTTATTGAGTTGAAAATAATGTTCAGATTTTTAACATACTGGTTTAAAACAGTTTCTAATCTCTAGTGTGTAAAGTTCATGAAAGGAAAGTAAAAAAGTAAGTTTACTGGGATCTCAGTACACATTTTACTTTTAGGATAGAAGTTGGAATCAGACCAGTTCTCTAAAAAGAAAAGTATGGACTTACAAACATCCAAGGGAGTTCAGTTACTATACTTGCAAGGTAGTTTATGTGGTTGGTCGGTTAATAATTCCTGAAGATACAAGTTTTTCCCCCCAGGAAGCTCATTTTCTAAGAGCTACTTTATCATTGAGATACTCCAAAAATAAATGAAATCTTTTACCTATTTGTAAGAAATGGATAGAAACCGAGGATAATGTCATTTTCTTAAAAATTTCCATAGTGCTAGAGATTGGGTCTAGTAACCAACTGTAAAAGCCTACTTCTTTAGAAAGTATTTCCAAATGTCCGTTGTAGGTATTAATCTATACTTATTCATTCGTGGATTTCTGCATTCATTCAATGAACTATTATTAAACAACTACTGTATGGAATTAAAGATGTAATTAAGTAAACATTGGTACTTGCTATTATGGTCTGAATGTGCATATCCACCCCCCCCCCCCCAATTCAGTTGGAAGCTATTTGGAAACTAATCATCATTGTGATGGTCTTAAGTGCTAAGGCCTTTGGGAGGCAGTTAGTACCCTTATAAAAGATGCCCAAAGAGCTGCTCCATCCCTTCCACTATGTAAGAACATACCCAGAAGTTGCCATCTTTGAATAAGGGAATCAGCACACACCAGATACGGGATATGCTGGTGCCTTGGTCTTGTACTTCCTAGTGAGAAATAATTTTATGTTTTTTATAAGCCACTCATTCCATGGCATCTTATTGTAGGAGCCCAAATAGACTAAGACACCTGCCTTCAAGAGTGCATGGTTTCATGGGGGAGAATACAGAGTAAGTACACAGAGTTAACAGGAAATGTCATTACTGCAATAATGGATCTGCATGTAGATCTGGAAAGACTTCTTGGAGAAAGTGCTAGCTAAGGTAAGTAGAGCCATTGAGGTGATTACAGACTTCTAGAAAAATCAAAGGAGATGCCATGTGGGAAATGTATTGTGGGAAGGCAAGAAAGGGTCATTACTGTTAAAAGTCAAAGGTTAAAAAATCAACCCCAGAAGCCCATTTTTAAAGATTATTTCCTGGAAACCATTCCTGGTACCAAGTGCTACATTAGTAAGGCTCCAGTTAGAAAACAGATGCAAAGTTAGTATTTTAGATATAGGTGATTTAACATAGGGAATTGGGATAATTCACCAATGAAAGAATAACTTCAGGAAGTAGCTACCATCCCTGGGGGTGGGGGACAAAGGGAATAGGTGTTGTTATTAAACTTAGAAACTCAGAGTTGGGACTACCTCAGGGCTGATATGCTGACCTCTAAGAAGGTGCTTGGATCTCTGAAGATGGATTGCCTTCTGGCCAGTACTCAGACGATCCAGGGAGGGGCTGTGGCTGGAATCTTGAATGCTAAATGCATTGGGATCTGGAGCTGTTCCTTTTTGTAGAGGCTGAAAGGAACTGGAAAACAGGAAGAAAATTTATTCTTTCCACTTTTGCCTTCCAGTTTCCTGCCAGTGGCTCCCACTGACAGAGTCTAATAGGAATCCAGTTGCAAGAGAGTCTGGGAAATGTGGTTTGCAGACTCTAGATCCAGCATTACAGAGAATAAAAAGTGGGGGGGGGGGGGTTGGGTTGAGACACGGATGGTAAATGATTTACTCCATACATTTTAGAAAGTGACTCCAGCTCCATACTGTGTGGACTAGGTTAGAGGAAAGGTAAAGTAGGTATACTGGTCAATAAGTTCAGAGGATGTTGGAAGAAATCTAAGCAAGAAATGATATGGAGAAATTACAAGAGAAGTGAGTAGATGTTGAGAGATTTAGAAAAAAGAGTTAAACAGAATTTGGTAGTTGGGAACTACAAGAATAAAGGAGAGAAAGGAATTAAGGGGGACATTTTCATTTCTGACTAAGGTGGATAAGGTGTTGTTTACTCAGATAGGAACACAGGACTAGAAACTGTTCAGGGGAAGATGATTTATTCAGTTTTGAACTTGCAGAGTCAATGTACCTATGGTTTATCTAGGTGGAAATTCATGGTGGATACATGGGCAGAATATGCAGTTGTGTATATTCAGCCTTATAGGTGGTACTTGAAGTCTTAGAAATAAATAAAGTCACAAAGAGTAACTCTTATGAGAACAAAGAGAACATAAGACAAAACATGGAAGAATAACATTTTTAGGAAAAGGATACAAAGTATGGAGAAAATTTGCGAAGGAGACTGAAAGCAGTGGTCTGAGAGGTTGGGCAAAGACCCAAGTGCATGGTATCTTGGAAGCCAAGATTGAAGGTTAGGAGGCATGACCCACAGATGCTCTGAGGCTGACTGTTCCATGTTGTTTGTGGTTCTGTCAGACTCATCAGTGTGCCTAGTTTTTCACTGTTGCTTATGAGTGATTCTCCTTTGCTTTTATATTAAATTAATCAGTGGGCAGTGCACTCAAGCTTGTAGGTCAGTCACTTGTTTTTTATAAATAAAGTTTTATTAGAACACAGTTGTGTCCATTTTTGTGTTGTCTGTCACTGCTTTCCAACTGCAGCAGTAGAGTCGGGTGTTTACACTAGAAAACAAATGATCTGCACGGTTTAAAATATCTATGATGTGGCCCTGTGTGTTCCCTCACCCAGGATTATGGTTTTGTATTAGTGTTTTGTGTAAGCTGGTAAGGTTGTGACTTTGACTTTTTTCTTATTCTTTCATTCCTTATTTTTAAAAATTTTGTTCAACATGTCTAGTGGAGATATGGGGTGTAGACTGTACCTTCCTAGGCTTGGTTATGGTCTTGCATTTGGGCAGAGGCAACAGAGCTAAGGGAAAGAAAAGCTAGTGAATGGTCATAGCAGCCATTTCTTGTGACTGTGTGGCTATGTAGTAAGGACAAATCCAGGAAGGTGGCATAAGACAGGGAGGATGGATACATGGGTTTAGGGTGTGCTTTTCCAACTCTTATATGCCAGGTACTTTGCTACCTGTTGGGATTTCTTCAATAGCTCAGAATCTAGTTGGAAACGAAAAACCTTAAGCAGAAAGTTTGATGCGCTGCAACTTGCTTGGTACTGAGTTAGATCTACAAGCATGTGGTACAGAAGAGTGGTATCTAGCCTAGCCTGGGGAAGAGTGGGAGAGTGAGGGGAGGGCCGCCAGGGGACCCAGGTCCAGAAGGTGTGAGGTGAGGTGGGGCATCTCCAGCTCTGTAATCAGAAGTCCTGGTGAAAAGTAGAGCCCTTGAGGTTGTGCAGCCATGCATAAAAGGAGCAATTCTGAAAGATTTCTCTGTCACTGAAGTTTATCTTCCAGGCATTCTTTCTCTCTCATTCTGTCCTTCCCCACTCCCCGCCATATATAAAGTGTGTTTTGAGTTTGTGGGAATCATAACCCTGAATTGGTTGATTTTCCCCTTATGTAAAGTACAAAAGTCATCTTGCATTAATATGTCTTTTGACTGGATTTATTTTGCCTTTGGGGATGATAAAAGCTCAGTGAGCTGAGCATCTATCATCAACTCATCGGCAGTGAAAGTTCTCTGTGTATTTAAAACTCTGAGATGGCTGTCATTTTACTGTCCACACCCCTTAATCATGACAAACTATACCTTCGCATCACTCTCTGTCCTCCCAGTGGCCTGTGGGAGCTGATCTGAGCAGCTTTTAGGCCTCTTCTTTACGAATAAAGACAATTAGACTTATAATACAGATTTGAATTTCTTTTTGATGACATTTATGGTTTTTGTTAAGTTCTGTCTTTACCTTGCAAGTAACAGCAGCTCATTCCAATTGCTTTGGGAAAAAGGGAGTTTTTCATAAATTTGCATGTGAACTGCAAGTGCCAGGAAGTTTTGTTTGCTTCTCTTTGTTCTTTCTCCTTTCCTCTTTTGTCTCTCTACCCTCTATCTCCTTCTCTCCATATCTGTATCACCCTTTTGCAGTCTACAGATCAGCTTTCTCTGTAGTTTTGCTTGTGTGTGATAAGTCTTCTCAGCCTCTCTGCATCATACATAGCTCACCTTAAAGCTTCAGCTTCCTCTGCCTATTGGGTATTTATGCTACTTTTTATAATCTATCTTTAGAATCTGATTGGCCCAGTTTCTCTTTCCAGATGTGGCCATATTGTAGCTGATTGAGTCTTCATGGATTAGGAGCCCTCACCTGTTCCATCCACCTGTACAGGGAGGCATATCCATTTGGCTCTGAAAACCAGGAAGTTGGGAAACTTCCCTTAGAAGCACAAAGTGAGAAGCACAGCAGCCCTGAGAGTGACTCTTCTCTGCCTAGTCCATAACTTAGTTTCTACACACAGTTCCAAAGATCCCCTTTTCTAATATAATCTAATCTTCATAGGCAAAATCACACATTGACTTACTCTTTCCCCAGAAGAAAGCATCTGAAAGTCATAGTTAGCTGTTACATTAAGAAGCAGCCACTCAGAAAGCATCATCTCAGGCTGAATCCGGTTTTCAGTGATATTTGTTACAACTCTAGGTCTCTCATGATCTGGTCTAGCCATTCTGCAACCTGGGGACTAAATGCTAACCACTGTACATGCCCAGGTATGCTGGTAATGGTGAGGACTCTTAATGCTCATTTAACAAAGGGGAGAAGAAATCTCCACCTCTAGCTGTGAAAGGACCACCATGCATTAGTCACTAGCTCAGCTTATGCTCTGCCTAGAAGAATAGAGCCCACATCTAGTGATGAGCAGCCACCTTGCTGGCATACTGGGAACAAATGCTTGGGAATGGCAAGTTGTATTCTGAGAAGCCTGGCTCTTAGGTCCTTGGCTTGTTGCCTTGTCTTTTCTCCCATGAAATGAGTTCCCTGATCTGTAAACGGCTACTTTGGAATATCATCTCTAGATTGTTGATTGGACTGGATCCTTGGAAATACCATGGAATCTTTTCTTCCTGTCCCTTTTTCTTTTTTGTGCCTTTCCTTGTTAAAATCCAGTTTAGAGGTTTGTTTATTTATTTATTTATTTTTTAATGAGCTCTTCAGTGGTTAACAACATGGCATAGAGTAGAAAGATCAGCAGTTGTGTCTCAAATCACTTCTTTGGAATTTTTCCCTTCAATCCCTGTTAAGAAATTAGAGCATCCTATTTTTGTAATAGATAGAGTAGGTATCTATGAGACTTGGATTCTGTAATCAAGGTTGTTTATTTCTGAGCATTCTTTCTTGGCTAATTCCCATATGATTTCTAAGTTAATTGCATAGAGAAAAAATGAAAAATTTAACACTGTATTGACATGACTTTTGCATTTGCATTTAATCATTTGCTTTCTTTATCTCACGAAGTACAGCAAGCTGCTTTTATATTTACATACCATTGAGAAGTATATGATAAATGAGGGTTTGAACTGGAATAGTGGAAATTAGCATAGTCATTTTGTAAATAAATACTCATCAAGGAACACTGCAGCCAAGAAGCTCCCAAGTCATCAGCCAATACTAACTAACTTCAAACTAATTAAGGTATTGGTACTTTTTTTTTTTTTAAAAAAAGGTATGCTACTTATCTGTCTTAATTTGTTTTAGTTTATTTATCTTAATCTGGCTAATGAAAGTTCCTGATTTGTTACCCTGTACCATTTCTTTTTTAGGTCTTCCAACTCTGACTAGGTTGAATTAGGCCTACCTTATGGGAAACTGTTCCATGAACTGTCCCATTGATATGCTTACCCAGAATCATAGGGGAATTTCTGTGGTGCAGGAAGGCATACAGAATTAGCAGAGCAGGTATGTAATAATGTGTAGTATAAGGTGCTTCCTATAGGGAGTAAAGTGCATTGTGCAATTTATTGCTCTGAAGTAATTTTTAAAAAATTTTATTAGAGCTTTATAGTTATATATAGTAGCTGGTATTCAATCTGACAAATTCATACATGCAAGGAAGCCAATTCAGTTCAAGATAACACCCCCTTTTCTTTCTCCCTTGTCCCTCCTGTCCCTTTCTCTCCCATTCTCCTTCCTCTACTCTACTGGACTTCCTTTTGCTTGTCTGTTAATTTATATTTAATTGGTTCTTTACATTTTTCTATTCTTCCCTTCCCCTTTCCTTTATTTTACTCTAGCTTCCATATATGAGAGAGAATATTTGACCTTTGAGTTTCTGAGTATCACAATTTCTTAATCCATTCATCTATTGACTGGCATCTGGTTTGATTCTGTAATTTAGCTATTGTGAATTGTGCTGCCATAAACGTTGATTGTGGCTGTGTTGCTGTAGTATGCTGCTTTTAGATATTTTGGGAAAATAACAAGGAGTGACATTAGCTGGGTCATATGATGGTTCCATCCCTAGATTTTGAGGAATCTCCATACTGTTTTCCAGAGTGTTTATACTAGTCTGCAGCCCCACCAACAGTATACAAGTGTACCTTTCCCCCAAAACCTTGTCAGCATTTATTGTTCTTATTCTTGATCATTGACATTCTGACTAGAATAGATGAAATCTTGGTTTACTTTTGATTTGCATTTCCCTGACTGCTAGAGAAGTTGAACATTTTTTTATATATGTGCTAGCAATTTTTCTGCCTTTGAGAAGGTTCTATTTAGTTCTTTTGCCCACTTATTGATTGGTTATTATTATAATTTTTGGTGTTTTATGAAGTTCATTGTATATTCTGGATATTAATCCCCTATCAGAGGAGTAGCTGGCCAAGATTTTCTCCCATTCTGTAGGCCTTTTCATTTCATTTTCTGTGCAGAAGCTTTTTAGTTTGACGGCATTCCACTTATTGATTTTTGATTTTACTTTTTGTGCTTTGTGGGTCTTGTTAAGGAATTTGTTGCTGGGAACTAAATGAAGGAGTATTGATCCTATGTTTTCTTCTAGAAGTTTTAAAGTTTCTGGTCTAATTTCTTTGATCAATTTCAATTTGATTTTGTTCAGGGTGAAAGAGAGGGGGTCTAATTTCATTTTTCTGCATGTAGTAGTCCAGTTTTCCTGGAACCATTTGTTTAAAAGGTTGTCTTTTCTCCAAGAGATAGATATATGTATGTGTGTGTGTGTGTATATATATATGTGTGTGTGTGTATATGTGTATAATATAAAATCTATGTGCTTTTGTCAAATATCAGAGAACTATAGGTATATGGATGTATCTCTGTGTGTTCTATTCTTTTCCATAGGTCTTCATGTCTGTTTTGATGCTAATACCATGCTGTTTTTGTTACTACAACTCTGTAGTACTTTTCTTGCTTAGTATTGTTTTGGGTATTCTGGGTCTCTGATTCTTCCAAATGAATTTAAGAATTGTTTTTTCTAATTCTGTGAAAAATGTCACTGGTATTTTGATAGGGATTGCTTTGACTCTGTATAGTGCTTTGGTAGTACAGCATTTTGACAGTATTGATTCTGGCTATCCAAGAAGATGGAATGTCTATCTTCTCAGGTCTTCTTCAGTTTTCTATAATTTTCATCATAGAGATCTTTTACCTCCTTGTTTAGATTAATTCTCAACTATTTAATTTTTTTTTTAGTTTATTGTGAGTGGGATGGTTTTCCTGATTTCTTCCTCAGCTCAATTACTGTTGGAGTAGAGGAAAACTGTTGATTTGTGGGTGTTGATTTTGTATCCTGCTGCTTTGCTTGAGAAATCTTCTAATGGAGTTTTTGGATATTTTCATATTCCTCTTTTCCTATTTGTATTCCTTTTCTCCATTTATTGTTCTGGCTAATATTTTGAGGACTATATTGAATAGGAGCAGTAAGACAAGGACAGCCTTGTCTTGTTCTTGATTTTCAAGGAAATGCTTTTAATTTTTCTCCACTTAGTATGATGTTTGTTTGGGGTTTGTCATAAATGGCCTTTATGATGTTGAGGTAAGTTTCTTCAATCTCTAGCTTCTCCAGCATTTTTAACATGAATGGATGTTGGATTTTATCAAAGGCCTTTTCTCTTTTTTTATTGGTTGTTTAAAACATTACAAAGCTCTTGACATATCATATTTCATACATTAGATTCAAGTGGGTTATGAACTCCCATTTTTACCCCAATTACAGAATGCAGAATCACATCGGTTGGATGATCATGTAGTTTTTGTCCTTAATTCTATTTAGGTGATGAATTACATTTTATTGATTTGTACATGTTGAACCAGCCTTGCATCCCTGTAATGAAACTCACTCCATTATCTTTTTTTTAAGAGAGAGAGAGAGAAAGAGAGAGAGAGAGAGACTTGAGCCACATTCCCAGCACCCCCCCCCCAATACTATTAATGAAGCCAGCATAACTCTGTTAACAAAATCGGACAAAAACATATCAAGGAAAGAAAACTAAAGACTAATATCCCTGATGAGCACAGATACAAAAATCCTTAATGAAATATTATCAAATGACATTCAAAAGCACATCAAAAAGATAATAGAGGGGCTGGGAATGTGGCTCAAGCAGTAACGCATGGGGCTCAAGTGGTAGTGCCCTTGCCTGACATGCGCAGGGCGCTGGGTTCAATCCTCAGCACCACATAAAAATAAAACAAAGATGTTGTGTCCACCGAAAACTAAAAAAACATTTAAAAAATTCTCTCTCTCTCTCTCTCTCTCTCTCTCTCTCTCTCTCTCTCTTTAAAAACAAAACTATTTGGGGGTGTTTCCTCTCTTACAATTTCATGAAATAATTTTTTTTAGATCTCTCTGGATCATGAAAATTTAATTGATTTTATTGTATTTATTACAGTTTTATTTATTTTACAGGCCCATTGAGTCATTAGGTTTTATAATCTGAAAAGAAATATACTAAAATTAAATAAAAATACAAATCATTTATCTTCCTTCTGTTTACTCTCATCCCTACTGATATGAATTATTTAGAAAAATAGCAAATGGTGAATTCAGATAATGATCTATTTTGATGTTTATATCACAACTAATTTTATTTTTTTTAAATATATTTTTAGTTGTAGTTGGACACAATATCTTTATTTTATTGTTATGTGGTGCTGAGGATCGGACCCAGTATTATAATAAGTGAAATCTGTGTTTTGTGGAAATGTGGCATTTTCTTAGTTAGACCTGGAAAATAATAATTAAATACTTTCATTTGATAAAGACCCATGCATGGTTCATGATAGAGTCTCTTTTTCAAGCATAACTGAAAGCATAAGTTCAAAATTAAAAAAAAAATAAAGTAGGGGCTGGGGTTGTGGCTCAGCGGTAGCGCACTTGCCTAGCTCATGAAATAATTTTTAAAAGGCTAGTTAGTTCTTCTGTAAAGGTGTGGTAGAACTCAGAATCCATCGGGTCTTATATATGTCTTTTTTGGAAAGCTTTTAATTGCTTTTTCAGTTTCATCACTTGGTATTGGTCTGTTTAGATTTTCTGCATCTTCCTGATCCAATTTGGGTAGGTCATATGTGTCTAGAAGTATTTCAGTGTCTTCCAGATTTTCCAGTTTATTATAGTATAAATTTTCAAAATAGGTTTGGATGACCCTCTGGATTTCAGAAGGATCTGTGGTGGTAACTCCTTTTTTATCTCTGATTTTGGTGATTTGCTCCTTCTCACGTTTTCTTTTGGTTTCATTGCATTGTTTCTGTGTTATGTTTTCTTATTCTCAATGTCATTGATTTCAACTTTGAATTTAATTGTTCCCTATCTTCTAGTTGTTTGGGGGTTGGTTTTTCCAAGGCATTGAGGTGGAGCATAAGCTTATTTATTTGGGATCTCTCCAATTTTTTAATGTAGGCATTAGTACTATAATATTTCCTCTTAGAACTGCTTTATACTGGCTCAGATATTTTGACATGTTTATCTCTGTTCATTTCTAAGAATTTCTTGATTTCTATTCTCATTTCTTCTTTGATCCATTTTTCATCTAAGAGTAGTTTTTCAATCTCCATGTGTTTATGTGGTTTCTCTTATTTTTCTTGCTATTGATTTCTAGTTCTATCCATTAGGAACTAGTAGGAGACAAGGGATTATATTGATTTTCTTGTATCTGCTAATATTTGCTTTGTGTCCTAGAATATGATTACTTTTGGAATAAGTTTCATGAGCAGCTGAGAAGAACATAAATTCAGCTGTTTTGGGATAGACTATTCTGTAGATGTCCATTAGGTCCATTTGATTTATAGTTGTTTAGGTTGGAAATATCTTTATTGATTGTTTTGATGACCTGTCTATTGGTGATAAGGGTGTATTGAAATCACCAAGTATTATCCTGTTGGGGTCTTTGTGGGATTTTTTATCATGGAATTTTTTTTTTTTTTCACGTAATTGGATTCTGCAGTCAATTTTTGAGGTAAACACAGAAATCCAAGAAGTTTGCTGCATGGGGCTATGGGAGAAGGGTTAGATACAAAAGTTCATTTGAAAAACAAAATGTAGATGTTATGTAGGTAAGCCCTCAGTTTGAAGCAGCAGTTAGGCAGAACCCCCATGTGAACTTGGAGCTCTATCGGTATTTTGACAATGCCAGCCCTGCTGTGCTTACCCTCCTGACTTGTCTTATTTATCTCTGAGACTCTGTACAGATTTGGAAGTTGGTAAAAACATGAGTAGATAATGGTTTGATTCTCAAGTTTCCATGGAATATTGATTGTTTACATTTATGAAAATAAATTAAATATGATATCAGTGGAAGAGTCTGGTACTTTTAAGAATACCAATTAAGCAGATAGACCTCCTTGAATATGCATCTTTGCCCATTTGTTCAATGATTTCTTTTGGAAAATTTTATAGAATTAGAATTATTGCTGTATTCTACTGTATTTTCAGAGGATTTTAAAAAATATATGTATATGACAGTGGAATGCATTACAATTCTTATTACACACATACAGCACAATTTTTCATATCTCTGATTGTATACAAAATATATTCACACCAATTTGTGTCTTCAAACATGTACCTTGGATAATAATGATCATCACATTCCACCATCATTAATCCCCTCCCACCCCTCTGCCCTATTTAGAGTCCATCTATTCCTCCCATGCTCTTGCTCCCTATATCACTATGAATCAGCCTTCGTATATCAAAGAAAATATTTGGCATTTGTTGTTTTGGATTGGCTAACTTCACTTAGTATTATCTTCTCTAACTGCATCCATTTACTTGCAGATACCATGATCTTATTTTCTTTTATTGCTGAGTAATATTCCATGTGTATATATGCCACATTTTTTTATACATTCATCTATTGAAGGGCATCTAGGTTGGTTCCACAGTTTAGCTATTGTAAATTGTGCTGTTATAAATATTGATGTGGCTGTGTCCCTGTAGTATGCTGTTTTTAAGTCCTTTGGGTATAGACCGAGGAGAGGGATAGCTGGGTAACTGGTGGTTCCATTCCCAGTTTTCCAAGGAATCTCCATACTGCTTTCCATATTGGCTACATCAATTTGCAGTCCCATCAGCAGTGTATGAGTGTGCCTTTTCCCCTTCATCCTTGCCAACACTTATTGTTGTTTGTCTTCATAATAGCTGCCATTCTGACTGGAGTGAGATGAAATCTTAGAGAAATACAAACCAAAACTACTCTATCTGCTAGTGATGATGAACCTTTTTTCCTATGTTTGTTGATTGATTGTGTGTCATCTTCTGAGAAGTCTCTCTTCAGGTCCTTGGCCCATTTACTGATTGGGTTATTTGGTTTTTTGGTGTTTGGCTTTTTGAGTTCTTTATATACCCTAGTGCTCTATCTGATGTGTGAGGGGTAAAGATTTGCTCCCAAGATGTAGGCTCTCTATTCACCTCCCAGATTGTTTCTTTTGCTGAGAAGAAACTTTTTAGTTTGAGTCCATCCCATTTATTGATTCTTGATTTTAATTATTGCACCACAGGAGTCTTATTAAGGAAGTTGGTAGAATGTGATAATCATTATTATCCAAAGTACATGTATGAAGACACAAATTGGTGTCTTCATACTTCCTTAATAAGACTTCACATGATGGAGATCCTCTTTATTAGAGCCTACTTTTTCTTCTATTAGATGTGGGGTGTCTTGTATTCCTAAGTCCTTGATCCATTTTGAGTTGAGTTTTGTGCATGGTGAGAGAGAGGGCTTTAATTTCATTTTGTTGCATATGAATTTCCAGTTTTCCCAGCACCATTTGTTGAAAAGGCTATCTTTTCTCCAATGCATGTTCTTGGCACCTTTGTCTAATATAAGATAATTATAGTTTTGGGGTTAGTCTCTGTGTCCTCTATTCTTTCAGAGCATTTTTTGTTTGTTTGTGTTGTTATCAAGAATTGACCATAGGGTTCTTTACCACTGAGCTGTATCTCTCAGTCTTATTTTTTTTCTTTTTGGTACCAGGGATTGAACTGAGCCACATCTCTAACCCTATTTTGTATTTTATTTAGAGAGAGGGTCTCATTGAGTTGCGTAGCACCTTACTTTTGCTGAGCTGGGTTTGAACTCCTGATCCTCCTGTCTCAGCCTCCTGAGCAGCTGGAATTACAGTGTGTACCACCACACCCAGCAGTCCTTTTATTATTTATTTTGACAC
Organism: Callospermophilus lateralis; assembly: GCF_048772815.1. Lineage (NCBI taxonomy): Eukaryota > Metazoa > Chordata > Mammalia > Rodentia > Sciuridae > Callospermophilus > Callospermophilus lateralis. The sequence goes on along the minus strand of NC_135307.1, from coordinate 37,509,912 downwards.
AAAATCTCACTAAATTGCTGAGGCTGTTCTTGAAGTTGCAATCCTCCTTCCTTAGCCTTCCAAATTGCTGGGATTACAGGTGTACACCACTGCACCCAGCTTTTGATAAAATGGGATTGATGTGTCCTTTAGAATTTGATACCAGTTGACTTTAGATGAGAATACTGGCATCCCATCCCTGGCCCCTCAATAATTTCATTGTATTTGCCTCTCCAGACCCTTCTCTGTGGCACTTCATTAGAGCAGTTGGCATGCTGGAAGAGAAAGAGAATGTAAAGTTTTTATCAAAATTCAAAGATAACTCTAAAAAAAAATGTTTGGCTTGTTTTTTGTTTGTTTATTTTGATTCTTTTTGTTCAATTCTCCTAAATTGATGCAATGGTTTCTTTTCTTTTTAGTTATTTATTTATTTTTTTAGTACTAGGGATTTAACTCAGGAGTGCATTTATACTGACTCACACCCCCAGGGTCTCACCAAATTGTCCAGACTGATCTTGAACTCATGAACCCCCTGCCTCAGCTGCTTAAGTGCATCTGGATATCTGGGATTATAGGCATGTACCACCATGCCTGGCTCCGTAAAATGATTTCTTGACCCCGTTTTGCTCTCCCATTTGACAGTACTTTTGTTGTTGTTGCTAAACTCTGCTCTACCTTTGTGAACATGTATTCTCAGAACTTCCCCAATTGAGTTAATTATTTATGCCAGGTTCTGCATCCTCAGTATCTAGACAGGAATGAACTCATGGATAGGCAGTTAGAAAAGCACAGCAAGTTGGATGAGGAAGGTCAATTGACATTAATGCCTCAGTTTGAACAAAAAATCGGGGAGTAGTGGGGACTTATAAATTTGAAATTGTAGATGTGTTGAGGGCACAGGTATAGTGTTTCCAGGTTCTCCCAACTTTCAAGAAAAGCTGGAAATTTATCTTACATAAAATATATGCATTTTAATATTTGCATGAACCAAGAAAACTTATTCTTGCAAAACTACCCATTTTTGACCTTGGGTCTTTCCTGACCCACTTCAATGAATTTCTCTCTGCAGATGGGGATGAGGTATGTATATATGTATATTATGTTATTTATTTACTTATTTGTGCTGGGATTTGAACACAGAGTCTTGTGCACAGTGCAGAATGAACATTTTAAAGTAGTTTTCCTTCCATTTCCCTTCCCCCAGTGCTTAGTACAAAATGGACAGGGTTCACTTACTTGTCTCAGGCACCCTTTTCCTATGGCTGCTTCTCCATCATCATTTCTTTTATTTTTTTCTTGCAGATCTAAATGTGTGAATTCTGTGTAGAAATGGTATCCTGCAGAGTATTCTTTGCATTCCACATTAGCCTGGATCAGTCTCTCGGGGTGCAACCATTATGCAGATTCCAGGATTCCAGGTGGAAGCAGAGGGTGGAGCAGGCATATATTGTAGGTCACTCAGAGCTAAAGGCTCCCCAAAACACTCCCCATGGCTTCCCACTGAGGTGGATTCACCTGCATAGTCCGGGAAGGCTGGCCTAATTAAATTCTTTAATTACATTTCAAGGATAGGCTTAATAGAATAAGTATCTCCTGATCACCAGTCTCTGAAGAATTAAGTTATACTTGCCTCTTCTGCTGTGTAGCAGCAACTTTACATTCTTAAGTATGTGGCCTTTTTGCCTTGTCTTTCTCCTCTGCTAAAGAGCTGTCCCCACCCTCCCGGCCCCAAGGATAACTGTCTGTGATCTCCAATCCTCGTGTAGAACCCAGGTCATAATAATCACTCAGTAAATGTTGAATGAAGAAAGAAAGGGCCTGTCCCTAGATGAAATTTGTTTGTTAACTCTGTTATAGAGGACTGCCATGTGCTAGGAACAGAAATATTCATCAAGGCCAGGTGCATGTCCTCTTAGAAGGTTGGAAGCTCTTGACTCCATATTATTTGATATCCCTGTCAGGTGGTTAGTGGTGGTTTATATCTTTGTCTAATTGATAACCCCCCCAAACTTCTAAATTGATTTTTTCTCATTGCTTCCTTGATTGCTAACTTGTTGATTGATCTTCTTTCCCACTAAAATGCAAGCTGCAGTGGGAAAGGACTTTGTTTATCTCCGTCTTCTCAGTATCCTGAATGTCTAGGATTGGGCTGCCATATTGAATGAACGAGTATGTGTCTTATCCCAGATTTGCTTACTCTTTTATATGTATTTTCTTTTTTATCTTCTTTCTTTCCTTTCCACACCACTCTGCATCTTTTTGGAATGTAACATTTCATTCACAGTGGGGTAGACTGCACTTGGGTCCCGTCATTATCATCTTGTTTAGCCTGGCAGTTCCACATGCTGAAGCACAGGGGAGCAGTGGATGTAGGACAGAATCATAAGGGGAAGAACCGTCTCATCTCTTTTCCTGTCCAGGAGAGTTCACAATACCTCCCTGTCTGTCTCACAAGTTTGAGAGATGAAATAGGATGCCATTTGAGAAGAGGCTTTGCAAAATCCATTGTGATATACATGCTTTTGCGAACATAATCTGAAACATAATGCAATTTATTTGTTACCTTTGTTATAGAGGTATGTGCTTATCTGCCTTTCAAGGACTGGGCACCTCAGGTGGGAGCAGTCAGACCCAGGGAGCAGATTTCCATTCTTCTTCATCCTTCATGAAAGCCCTGTGAAGCAGGTGGCACTATCCCATTTTAAAGATGAAGATGCATGTCTCAGAGATGAGGAATTTTGCCCATGTATTTGTTCACTAAGTAAAGGCAAAGACAGGCTCAGATCTAGATCCTCTGATGACAAATGCAGACTTCTTTTCATCATCTATCATCTCTCTGGTTGGGGCAGAGGAGAAGTCACCATTGTGCCTTGGTCCCTAGCTTCTGGATGTTGCTCTTGATTACATAGGCTTGAATGTCTTTGTAAACTGGAAATGTGTGATGCCATTAAAATCTTCTGTACTAGTGTTAATTGAGTTCATTTTAGAGTAGTGTTCATTTGATAGTTTTTTCCCTTCCCTATCAAACACTGCACAGCTAGTTAGGTCAGAAGTTAGTTATTTTCTGGAACATACTGATTAAAAAGGGGTTGACATTGAATGGCAGAAGAGCTGATTGAATGGGGCAGAGACTGCATTCACATATGGACCTTGAATCTGACCTGGATTTGTAGGTTATTTTGTGACATCCCAAGACGATTAGGGATGCCCGCCCACCACTCACTCCACTCACATGGAGATTTCACCATTATCAGATGCTGGATCTTAACCAAGGTATTCTGGTCTTTTGCTTGTGGGGAGTCTCAAGTCAACCTGTAAAGACTCTTCAGTTACCCAGCAGGACCTCATGCAGCTGCCTGTGGAAATCAGAATAATTCTGGCATTTCTGAGGGCATTTTAATAGAGCACTGATTACAGATTGCAGGCACCTGGTGCTGTTTTTGTATTGAGGTTGAAGAGTGCAGTTCCAAAGACAAGAACTGGCCTTGACACATTCCTGTTTTTCTACTGTTGTTTTCCAGACCTGGAATAGGTACTTAAAAAACCCTTTTTTAAGTAGGCCCTGAGTGGTTAGCATGTGCTTTCAGGAGACCACCAGTGCCAGAGTATTCCTTCCTAGGCTGATGATGTATGTGTGACTTTGTTCAGGATGAGTTTTCCTGCCAGTGCTCAGAGCACCAAATGAGCTTCTCTTAACTTGGGTTATCATTGAGGTCTATGGGTTGAGAAGGCCAAAGTTATTTCTGTGCTTCTTAGACTACCCAAGGCTGTTCCACTTGGGCAGACCATCATTTCTTTTGGCCTCAATAGCCATATGAGAAAACATAAGCTGTGAAAATTCAAGGAAAAAGAAGGTGAAAGCCAAAAATGAAGGTTTAGAAATCTAGGGGCTAGATGTATTCCAGTCCAGGGCTTATTTTTGTGCCAATTCTAAGGGATATGAGAAGAATCCTTACTGTGATTAGTCATGTTTTCTCTTTGTCTTTTCTCCCTGCTCTCCCAATTTACCACCTCTTCTCACCTTATACAGACTTGAAACTGCTGCAATATTTTACATTATCATTTCATGCTTGGTTAATTTTTACTTGAAAAAAAGCATTGTAGTGAAGTGGAGTGCAATGTCTAGTTTCAATATTGGTTCTGCTACTCTTTAGTGGTATGACTTTGGAATTACCCTTGGACTTCAGCTTCTTTATGAGTTAAGTGAGAGACAATCACCAAGATCTCTTGCATGCATTAAATTTTTAGGCTTAAGAATGCCTGTCTGTGCTTTTTCACTGGGTTATAAGCTGCTGGTAGGTAGGACCCAAAAAGGTGTTGGAATTGTTTTTTGTTGACTCATTTGTGAAGGTCTTGCTGAGCTCCTTCTCAGTAAAATGGAATGGGTGAAATTCCCTGTGGAGTTAATTGTATGAAGCTTGGGGGCACAGCTATGAGGCAATCTGAGGTTGCCAGAAGCATTGGCAGCAAAAGATAGAAGGTACTGAAAGTGTAGGGCGGGGGAGGGGGGACAAAGACGGGTAATACAGTAAAGGAAGTGGAAAGAGGAGTTTCCCTTGAGAACCAGCAGAAACCTTTGAAATAAGTGCCTTTCATATTTAAGCCTTTTTCCGGTTGGGAAAATAGCCTACAGGGTTCATAAAACTGCCTCATGGCAGCCATCCAAGATCTCAGGAGTTGACTCCTATTGCAAACTTCTAGGATGGAAAGGAGGGTGGTGAGCCTCTATGATGAGACTTCAGTGGTCTCTGGTCTCATGGAAGCAGAGGTCCACTGTAGAATCTTTCTGCTAATGTATTGTCAACTCTGCACTTTAATTTGTGGAATCAAAACAAGCTCTGTCCTAAAAAGAATATGTGAACCACTTTGCCAACTAAACAGCAAGCCATACACACCAGGAGAAGCAGATAATGCAGAAAGAATGAGTTCAGACTATAGCCCAGTCCATTATCTTTGTAGCTGCTGGGCAAGGATGATAATGGTATCAGGTCCACCAGAAAGCAGGGCTGATCAGAGGCAAAATTGTGAGTCAGTTGAGTTTGTGTTGGTTTACCTAAAATGCATTTCTGTCTCATTTCTTTACCTTTTTCATTTCTTCCATACAAAATAGTAAGGAAGAGCTGAGACTTCTGGTGTCATGCTTCCTAGCTTCAAATTTTTACTGTGCCCATCAAAAGCTGTGTGGCTTATTTAACCACTCTCAGCTTTAGTTTCATCATCTGTAAAACAGTTTCTTCTTCTAGGACATAAATGTATTAATCAAGATTTTTGAATATCAGAGTCATATGTCTAAATATATGCCTTTTTTAAATAAACTTTTTGTTGTAGATGGACACAATACATTTATTTATTTATTTTTATGTGGTGCTGAGGATTGAATCCAAGGCCTCATGCATGCAAGATGAGGGCTCTACCACTGAGCCCCAGCCCCAGCCCAGCATATGCATCTCTTGTATCACATTGTGAGGTAGTGGATAGATAGGGGATGGTACTTTTGGAGGCTGGGAACAAGGCTTTCTGTCACCATTCTGATTATATTACATAGGCATAACTTAAATTCATGAAATTGATCACTGGGGAAAACAATTAAAGTTGGAATTATAGTCCTGGGCTAGATCTTCTATGAGAAGTGCCAGTGAACCCACAGGCAGTTTCAACTGTGAAATTGAGATATTGAGGGACAAAGTCTTTCTTTTTAAACTAACAAGGTAAGGATGAGCAACATGGACCCTGGAAGTATCACATTTCTTCTGAGTTGTGAGAGGCTTCATGGTGTAGTGTCACACCGAAGATGCATTGATTATACAGAACTCTTCACGCTCTCCCAAGAAGCTGTAAAATGGTGACATTCTTCAAATCGGGGATTCAGGCCGAGAATGTTGTTTTAAAATTGATATTAGATTTAGAGAATATTTTAAAAAGTTTTTCTCTCACTTGAAATTTTAGAAAATGCTTGTTTCAATCATAATTTAGATTTTTTAAATAGGTTTTGTATACTTAAAAATTGGAAGTTCTCTCTGAAGCCTCGTTGTCTTTTTAGTGTTATATTCCCGGTCTGCTCCAAAAGCGAATTTGCATCATCAAGAATGCTTAAATTTCACCTGAGATTTGACTCAATAAATATCCACTATGAAAAGTTTTGACCCTAAACTTGCTGGAGCATTTATTCTTTTATTTTTTCCTTTATTTTTAGTGGTAGATTATAGCTTCTGTTATAAGTCAAACCATTGTCTAAGAGAAAACATCAGAACCATTACCTAAGCCTCTATTTCTCTTAGTATGGGTTCAGTGCTTTTCCCCTCTTCTGTGTTCTCTATGGTGTAAGTAAAACAAGCACACTAATTCAGCAAGTAGCACAACACCTAGCACATAATTGAAGTGTTTGTTTTCATTGAAGTCAATCCTTATGTGGTTTTTGTCTGTATTTGAACATGGCTGAAATCATCTGTTCCCAGTGCTTTCTACTAAGCGACGCTTTTAGGCTGATGCATTGTTTTCTTGATTTGCCAGCCATATGTTGGATAACATAATTATATGAATACCCAGGATAGGTAGGCTGCCAAAAATTTGAGCTCTTTTTGGTATAACTTATTACCCTTTGTTCATTTTTTAAAAATATGGTTAAATTCACTTTATAAGGCCTTTCTTGCCTTTTATTTTGCTAATTGTGTCATAATTCAGTAAGCGTTTTCCCTCCTGGTCTTTTCTTTGGCACTTTATTTCCTTTCTTTATTGAAGAATGGGTACATGGGTATCGGAGAATCTGCTTACCTGGTCCTTAGAATTTAAACTCATGAGTGTGGAGATTCTAGTATCATAATGAAGGATGCTTATGAAATCTTTATCTCACCTTAAAAAAAAGTCTTTAAATGATATAACCTATGTGTTGTGGTTTGAATTTCAAGTGTCCCTCAAAAGCCATGTATTGAGGGTGTGGCTTCCATCCTGTGGTGCTTCTGGGAAGTGGTGGGACCTTTAAGAGGTGGGGCCTGGTTGGAGGAAGTGGATTATGGGGATGTGCCACTGGAGGGAATTTAGGGACCCTAGTCCCATCCTTTCTCGTTTTTGCTTCCTGCTGACCATTAGGCAAGCAGTTTCTTCTGCTATGTGCTCCCCATCATGATGGGGAGCTTTACTACAGGCCCAAAGGCAACAGCACCAAGAAATATGGACTAAAATCTCTTAAACTGAGATGTAATCCAGATAGACATTTCCTCTGAGTTGTTTATCTCGTATTTGTAAAAGCAACAAAAAGCTAACACCTTAAAAATATCATCCAAACAGCACCTGTATGTGTAGCTTTGTTAGTTGTGTTATTTTAATTTTTTTTTGGCTTCCTCATATCATTTGTTAAAGTTAGGATGTATTGATTGACGAGTTTAAAAAGTACAGCCATATTGCAAATAAACATGTGTAAACCCAGATCTTGTGGTCTGGGTGTATAGAACAGTGTTTGTTCTTCGAATATTAAACCTACAAGAAGAATGTGCTTACTGAATGCATAAACAAGGAAAGAAGAGATGAAAATAGTCTAGGTTTATAATTGAAGCAGATATGAGTCACTGGCTCAGAGAATCCTGTGAACATAATGTCTCCTATACAAGAAGAGTTTGTGTACATAGGGAGAAGAAAGCCAACCATGTTTGATAGTACATAGTAGCCTGATGATAGAAAAGAGGTTCTTCCTTCTCCTCTGTAAAGAATTAATTATGATCAGGGCTTTTGTGTATGGTGGTGGTGTTTTGCATATACGCAGGTGTGCAAAAACACTGTGGAAGAAAGTGTAGACTAACACATAGCTGGCAATCTGTTCACCAAGCTGTGGATCATGGCATGGGGCTACAGTTTGCTCAGAGGAAGGGTGCCATTTTCTTCTCACAAAAAATTTCTTCTAGACCTTGTGATCATTCATAGTAGCATTTGTTCTTCTTTCTCACAACTTTTTGAGGGTGGGAATTTCTAATCTTACCTTTGGGGCTTCCCAAACCATGCCTGGACTAGAGTCAGAAAGAAGCTAGAAAATAATGATTATAGGATGTCAATAAAATGTATTTTATATAGCTTCTAGGTTTTGGGGGGGAAAAATTGTATCTCAAAACCAAAATGTTTGAAGGAGTACTCTACTGTGGTTATGGTGGAATAAGGAGTGCAGATTCTCTGACCTCTCATTTCAAAATTGAGAGATACTCATATTAACGTGGAGGCAAACATTTTTCTAGACATCTGCTTATGCATATAATTGTATAGATAGTTTTACTTTCTGTAAAATGAATGAACTCATTTTCTGTTCTGTAACCTCCTTGTTTTCACTCTGTATTATTTCATAGTTTATATTTTTCCAAGTCAATGTCTACAGTCTTTGATCTGGATGTGGAACAGGGATTTTTGTGGCATGATTTTAGAAGGATATGAACATTCCATCACAACCATGGGCTATACTATATCCATCTAATGAAGGAGGATGGGTATTTAGGTTACTTATAATGTTTTCTCTTAGAAGTGGATCTGTGATAAGCATGTGTCTATGCAGTACACACGTGTGCTTGTTCACACATTTTTCTGTAATAGTAGAGTTACTGGTTCAAAGGGTTTCAACTCAAATTTTAATCTCTGAGAGATGAATTATAACACTTTTTCATAATACTTAGACTAATAGGGGTACTGTTCGTTAAAACATACTGAAAGATTCTAATTTACAGTCTTGAAGCAAACTTTGTAAGATACATTTTTAGCAACTATCGTGATCCTACATTTGGAATACTTTGTAAATTTATGGGTGCCATACAACCTTTAGTGATTCATTACTAGGGCTTTTACAGAGTTTCTGCCGTGTATACTTATTTATTGAATCTTTAAATTTTTTAAATAAATAATTCATGAAATACTAGGGGGGAAATCCCCAAGACAACGGTTCTGAACCTAGTTGAACAACAGAACAAATAGAAGAGGTCATCAGAAAAACAAGTTTCAGGTCCTGGCCCCTGGTCCCCTAAATTTCTGTGATGAGGATCTGGGCACTGCAGGTGATATTAATGTGCAATCTTTGTTTAGAGTTCCTCCTCTATGACATGTCTTTGCCTTTCGTCAAATATTTTTCTACAGAATAGAGAATATTTTTAGCTTTTACTTATATCCCTATAACTTTTTTTATTTTCCCTGTTTAGAAGTTTCTGTCTCCTTTAAGAATGTTGTTAAAGAGTGTCTGTGTGCCTTATGAACTGAGTCTTGATTCTGTAAGGCTCATGAAGCCTTAAGCGTAGGTTCTTAATCCACTGTTCTATGCTGTCCCACATAGCAAGGCCACTTGACAGCCCTTGTGGTTTGTCTTGGACTTGGAGTGATTGTGTCAAATGGTATCACACCATAACATTATCTGTCTGTTCTAGTGACTTATCTGACTCTCCTTTTAATTTCTATGAGTTGAGAGTCCTGATGGAAACACATGGAAAAATTGTCTAGTGGAACTAAAATTCTTATTGTGTAAGTAGCTAACGTTGCCTCAGATTATCTCCTTGATATGAAATATGAAATAGTAAAATTTTCTTTTCATAAAAAGTTGCATATTTTTTTTTCTTTTTTTTTTAACTGGTGGGATTTCTTTTTTATTTTTATTTATTTTTTAATTTCTTACATACATGACAATAGTGGAGTGCATTACATTCACAGCACAATTTTTCATAATTCTGTATATAAAGTATGTTTATGCCAAATTATGCCATTATACATGAGCTCTCTTATTTTTTTGCGTACAATTTTTAATACACCTTTATACCACGATTTATCATATCTCTGTTTGTATAGAAGGTATGTTGACACCAAATTCACATCTTCATACATGTATTTTGTATAATGATGACCGTCTCCTTCCACCATCCTTGCTATTCCCATTCTCCCTCCCTTTCCCTCCCACCCCTATTCCCTATCTAGAGGTAATTTTCCTCCCATGTTCTCCCTTCCTACTCCACTTTGAGTCACCCCCCTATATCAGAGAAAACATTTGGCATTTGTTTTTTGAGGATTGGCTAACTTCACTTAGCATAATCTTCTGTAGTGCCATCCATTTCCCTAAAAGTTGCATATTTTCTGATTACCAGGTGATATTTATGGACTTTGGAGCAAAATTAACATTTTCAGTTTAATGATTGTATGACAACATCTAACTTGTAACACTTAGTATTTATACACCCTATATACTGTGGTGTTTAAGGAAAATAATTTAACATTATTTCGGTTTCAACATTTACAACATTGACCCTTTCCCTGTCAAGGTCAAGATCTGAGGCATGGAGAAGAAAAAATTAAATACAATTACGCTTCAATCATATTCATCTTGTAGAATGGCATTGGACAATGTAGAGGGTTGATTGCATTGAAGTTGGAGCAAAATGGGAGTCCCTTTAGAGGAGCCATGAAAATCATTCAGGCCCAGCATGGTGAAGACTGCAACTTAGGCAGAAGAAGTTAGAATGAAAAAAACTGGAGTTTAGAAATATTAAATCAAATGCACAGGAGGCTTGGCAATTGAATGGTTGTTATGAGGAACTGAAGGATTTGAGGGAAAAGGAAGAATCATTGTTAGGTATTGGTGAAATGTTCAGTCTACAGATAGATGCACATCTTTAAAGTCAAGAAGGCAATAAAACTGGAGGCATGACTACTTTCACAGGTTATTGGTGAGGGGTTGAAGTTACAATTCAAAATCTGTTTTAAAAACAAATTGGCAATATAGAGAAATCCAATTTTAGACAGTAATCTTATTTCTCTCATTTCTAAATTGTTTAGGTTCATCTCACTGGTGTTCCCATGCACTAGGGAAGACCAGTCTTCCAGGATGACATCACCTTGGCTCTGAGCTTCAGAGACACTGACATATGCTCTCAGCATATCAAGTACATCTGCCTCAGAGTTGAATCACATTAACTGCCTCATGAGGCTGATGTGTAAAACCAGGAATTGTGGTTACTCATTTACAGCACAGAGTTTAGCTGGCACACAGTCCATCATACCTGTGTTGGCACAACCAGGGCCAAAACAACATGGAAAGGCTGTATGTTAAACATGGGATTAGAAGAGAGAAGTTAGTAATCTTAAATAAAGAGAGGAGTTAGTGATGTTAGATAAATCAAGGATCTGATAGTATTAAGCTGAATGGATGGCACTCCTCTTTCCTCTCAGATGAGAAATATTTAAGGCTCTGCTCCCCTAGAATCCCCTGCATGATAATGAATGCCTTGTCATTTGTGGTTTTTGGTTGGCTGAAGGTCCCTACTCCTTCCTAGTCTCTTGCCAGTGGAGGACAAATATCAGTTCTACTGAAAACCAACAGTGTTATTATCTGAATACAAAATCTTACACCTGTATGCCCTGAATTATGCATTTCACCTGCCCTGCCCCTGAGTTTTCTTCAGTTTCTTACACTTGCCTAAATAGTTATTTTATTTTCTGGTTACTTGAGTGGTGGAAAACCATCCCGCTACAGTAGACATGCACCAGTTAAGTGGATATGTATTAAATAGATGGCTTAAAGTAAGAAAAGCATGAATGAAGAAGACCTTGAAGAAGATCAGAACTGTGATTAGTTTCTGCAACTACCACTCAAGGCAGCCAGTTGCTTTGACTTGCAAATCAATACTAGGTTGGCTTCTTGGATGAAAAAGCTTTGTAATTGTGTCCTATAGAAGCTATGGACCTGGGAAAGAAAAAGCTTCCATGGGTCATGTAGTTTGGAGTAACAAGTGGTCATTGGTGCATGATTGCTTTTGTATTTATCTTGCTTCCTTAAAATGGGGCCCTTGTCTTGGACTGGACATTGAATTACCAACAAAGATTTAAGAACTCATTAAAACTGCTTGGTGAAATGAAGAGAAAAAAGAAATCCTGTGCACTGTCTGCCTGTGTTCTCTCATGAATTGATTCTTCATTTTCATTCCTATTTCCACCTTGCTAGTCCAGACCCAAAGTTTCTCTTTAGGGTAATGGATTTTAAATTAGGTGGCAGGATGACTGCATGGAAGAGTATGAATCAGAGAGTTGTTTGAAATACAGATTTTAAGATTCTGATTTGGTGGTTATGAAGGATGGTGCAGGAGTCTGTGCATTTTAAAAGCCCGCCATGCTGGACTCACAAACATAACCTGATTTGGGATTCTTGTAGAGACACTCTTCAAAGTTATTGTCACACAACTACAAGAGTCACCCTTTTACTTTCTTATTCTTTCCCTTCTTATCCATGCTACATTACATTCCCAGTGTGATACTGAAAACATACTCAACACGTATGTGCTCTGCACAGGCCCATTAGTATCATTGCCCTAACAAAAGCTTTTGATGATTTACCATAGAATGAATCTGATAATCTACTAGTGAATTTCCTGGTGAAGTCTGTAAATTCTTCATTCTCATAACATTTAGTGCACAGCTTGCCATCCAAGAGACCATTTATTATACATAGAGAATTTCATGCCCATGAGTGAGAAAAGTGAGGCTTTAGTGAATAAAGTTGGGTTTCACTTTTAAAAATACCTTCTGGTGTGGGTGGTTACATTTGTTCAGTTTATACAAATTCAGAGGCTCTTTTATTATTCTACTATAGTAGGAAAGTTAATACAAAATCACCACAACTAAGAATTTTTTTTTTTTTATTATTCAGGTACTGGAATCAGTGATCTGCACACATTGTTTCATTTTAGTTCTTTAATTCTAGGAAGTAGGTGAAGATATCTTCATGTTGTAGTAAGTAAACTTAGGGTCAGGGATTTTGAGATTTGCACAGATCACACAGGTTTTATGTGTTGCAGCTAAAATTTGAACCTGAGTTTGTTGATTTCAAAACTCAGTGAAGTTACTGATTTTTTCTCTCTCACCCTTTTCCCCCTATTTGTTATTGGCCATTGAATATCAGTATGATAAAAACAACAAAAGGTCATTTTCATTTCTCAATAGTTTTTTCAAAAGAAAAAAAAAGGATTTCCTAAGAATTTGGTAAAATTATGCATCTGTTTTCTTATTTTTCTGATGGATTTTTGCACAATAAAGTGATCTTTTTCTTTCTTTTTAACTAGTTTTAGAAAAATTCAAACTAAGATGGAAAAGCAAAAGCCATGCCAGTTGGGAGGCACTGGTCAGGGAGTGCCTGATGTGTTTGGGAATGTCTTTCTTCCTTGCTTACAGAATGGTTTGAAGCCACTGCATGAATACTACTCTCTCTCTCTCTCTTTTTTAAACATGTCCCTAAATGGTGAGAAGTGAGAGGCCTTGGAGCTAGAGTGTATCTTTTAAAAGAAATCCTCATTATTAAAAAAAATCATATTTAAAAAAATTGTAGCCAGTTGCAGTGGCACAGTAGCTTGGGAGGCTGAGGCAGGAGGATCTCCAGTTCAAAGCCAGCCTCAGCAACTTGTTGAGGCACTTAGCAACTAAGCCAGACTCTGTCTCTAAATAAAATATTAAATAAAGGCTGGGGGTGTACTCAGTGGTTAAGCATTCCTGGGTTCAATCCTTAGTACCAAAAAGAAAAAAAAATGTAATAACCCCCTAAGAACATATAAATCATGGGGGATGTTCTGTTTGCTAACCTGTAGGATATGACAGTATGTCAGTTAGTGGTCAGTACATTGTCATTTTCTTGGCCAGCATGAATCTGGTGGTAATGATAAAAATGTTGTGAGCAAAGCACAAGGAGATCTGGGTCGATTTCTAATGTCTACATCTTTAGGTATGTATTTTTGGTGTTATAAGTTGATATAGTTTCTTGGTGTCATTAGGGAAACATGCTTCATTATAGAATTAAGACTCGGAGAAATTTCTTTAACTAGTGAGACTTTCTGTTTTTAATATATATTTTCCAACCAAGAAGGTATAGGTGTGGACAAGTTATAGGAGGCCGGCTGTGTTGGTAGCATTTGTGAATCTTGTACTGGGAAAAATCCTCTCATGTATTCCTCAAATAAATCATTAGTATTTAAGTGAAACCTTCCATATGGTCAGCAGTCAACTCTTGGAAGACATATGTAGTTTAATTTTTTCTTATATCTTTAATACTAAGCATAAAGTGCACGTTTGTTCACTGATTGGCTCAATTTTACAGCTTTCTGATCAACTCTGTGAGCTGCTGTTACTATATATGTATAGCTGTGCTACTGATCCATATGCAGGATCTCTGAGTTCTCAATATAACGTGCATGACAAACCCAGAATATCTCTCTGCACCTTTAAATCTGATTTTCTAATTGTCCAAACACATGTTGGGGGGTGAGTGATTAAATATATCATTTATGGATAGAGTGATGGAATAGAGAACGTTTTCTAAGTTGCTCGAGTAAGAGTTAGTGTTCAAATTGACCTTGAATACAATAGACACAAGCAGAATTGAGATCATCAGGGAAGTACAACTACTGGAAAACTAAATATAACTGTGCATGTAAGTTGGGCAGTGGGGGGCGGGGTTATGTGAGTCAGCAACATACTGCTATATTTTCTTAATTATTGGGCGCCCACTGCCAGTTAACCATAGGAGTAGAACATGTGGGAACTGCCTGGTAACATTTCCAAAATACTTTGGGTTAGTCAGATATTTTTAAAGAATTCTGTGTCCACTTTGGCTGAAGAAAAATGTGGAGAACTTGGCAAGACTCCAGAGCATGGCAACAAGATGCAGAGGAGGGCTGGAAACTAGGGCCTGGTGCAGGAGGCTAATAAATAAATTCCTTACTTGGCTTGATCAAAAACAGCTGAAGAGTGATTAAATTAATGATCTTTCGTTGCATATATAATTATTATGTAGAAGATGATATAATTATTTCCACTATAAATGGAATTAGGGAAATAGATTTACATTATTAGAGTTAAAGGAGCTGTAGAAGGGACATAAAGAACTTTTACGGATTGTTGGTTGGTGGAAAGCCTTCTCAACTGGAAGTGTGAAATCGCATTCCTTACAGAATTCGTGTAAAGTGGGTGCCTACTGCCAGAGTGAGGTACAATTGGGGTAGAAATCAACTAGCTGCTCATATCTCATTCCGTGTGGCTCCACTCAAGTTGTGTTTGACATTTTCAGGGAGTAAAGAGGCATCCTCATTTTGTTTGTATTTTTCCATGGCTAACACATATATGAAGACCTTGCTTTTAATGTTTCTGAAATGCATTTCAAGCAAGTAAGAAGTTAAACTGCATTTTGAAAAGTACTCCTGTGAATCAGTGTGGTGCTCATTATTTTATGAGCCCCTACAATATTGTCAATTCCAACTTTTCCTTTTCTTTTCCTTCTTTAGAAAATTGACTCCTTTTCCTCCTCGCTTGTTCTACGATGAGTGCCAAATCTGCCATCAGCAAGGAAATTTTTGCACCTCTTGATGAAAGGATGCTGGGAGCTGTCCAAGTCAAGAGAAGGACAAAGAAAAAGATTCCTTTTTTGGCAACTGGAGGTCAAGGCGAATATTTAACTTATATCTGCCTGTCAGGTAACGAAAACCAAATATTCGTGTTATTATTACAACTACCATTTTAAACAGTTGATTCTCGGGTTCCAGGAGGGTCATAATCATTTTGTAGATGTCTGCTCTTCCATTCTTCTTTTCTGTTTCCTCTGTTGTCACCTTCTGATTCTTTTTAACTTGAGGTGCCTCTGTTTTTCTGGTTGCCTTCTGGTGGAAGGGCAGTGAGGTTCAATCTTAATGTATTTCCAGATCATTAGGAGTTTCTGCAGAGGGTCTGGCAGACACATTTGATTGTTTATATCTTCCTTGGTAGGAAGGCTCTGTCCTCTATGGATTTTTTTTTCAGAACAATTCTTAGTATTTGCATAACTGTCATTACTAGCAGCTTGAGTTTCATTGACTTGCTTTTTCTAGACGGTTGCCAATAATTAGTAACAGTTTGTCTTGAGATAAATATTGGCACATTCTGTAACATGAGAAAGATTTGGTTCACAAATCATTGCTTTGCCTGACAGCCATCGCTTGTCAGAAAGAGGCATCTGTTTTATTAAGCTTAGATTTTGTTGGATTATTTTTCTTTCTGTTTGTGATTATGAGAGATCTGTGGGATTTCTTGTGGATTCATACTGAGTTTTCTGAGATAAAATTTGGATAAATTTCCATGGGTGGGTGATACTAACCTGAGCACCAGAGGCATTTGTAATTTTCTTAATATTTATTGTAGAAGAGTAATGGAATAATTAAGCTTACCTTAATTCATTTTTTTTTAATTCCTTTCAGTTGTGGTTTGGGAATAAACCTATTTTGGGCTCCTTTTTAAATTTTTTAAAAAAACTAAGCCTCAGATTATTTATCAGAATTCATTTCAAGATGGAAGTAACTTTTTATCAGAATATGTAAATTTGTAAGACTTGGGTTAAAATAAGAACACAGCACTTTGGTAAGAACAATTTTTCAATATTTAGAGCAAAGCTTTTATTTAAATGAATGTGAGGAAAATGAACCTTGGAATATCTCCTCAAATAAACAGTAGGCTAATAAAATTTGGTTATTTTAAGGAGATATTTGTATTTCTTTAGTGTGCTAAGCAGTGCCTGACATACAGAGGGTCTCAATTCATATATAATGACTAAGTAAAAGAAAGTAGTAGCCCTTCCCAAGACGTTTTTAGTATTTTGTTAATGATTCAAACCTAAAATACTTTCATATTCTTGAATTTTGATCCTATTGTTTATACCATTAATGTATAGAATACATTCCAGTACATTTTGTTTTATGTGTGATCTGAATGGAACATCAGGGGCCCCGTGCATAATGATTCCAGTTTTGTTAAGCTGTATTTGCTCAATATGTCATTGAGATTTCCAGTAGGCAGGTAGTTGAAGGAAACGTTGGTGGTCCAGGAGCCACTTGAGTTGTACCTAATATATACTTATAACTGAGAAGAGAATAGCTTTGTTTGGATTTTAGGTGTACACAATTGTCTGCCTATTTCTGATCATAAAGTCCATGAGCATGATACGAGGACTATGACAACCTCATCTCAGTGAAATAGCATAACCATTTCCTCTGCCATAGAAGATGATGACCTGGGACTTACTGAATAACTGCGTTTGTTTCCCTTACAAATTGCCAAGTCCTTCAGGTTAAAGTCTGAAATGATGTGGATTGCTTATTTGTTGCATTCTAATGGAGGAAAATCTCTTGTTCTGCAAAACTTCATATTTTTCATGGTTTCTGAATTTAGAGAGTATGGATAGATAAAGTAGATCAGACCCTGCAGAGACCAGTCTGATGGAATTTGGGGCAGGAAAAGGCCAAGCAACCATGACACCATTATTTGCAGTTTGGTTTTTTCCTAATAAATGATGAAGAAGTAACCACCTTTATTTTCCAATTTATGTAAAGCCTAGAGGCATGTCAGTCCTGATAATGTAGTATTACCAGAAAAGGTAATGCTTTAGTTAACTATAAATTAGTCATTCAAATAATTTTAAGTGCTTTTTATGTGCTGAGAATTCTAGGTGCCAAGTGTATAGTTATAAGAAAAATTCATGCAATTAACCTAGTTTGGTGGGGGGGAAAAAGCAGTAGATGTTAATAAGTTACACATTAAAATAAACATAATTATAAACTGTGAAAAGGCCAAAAAGGAAAAATACAGATAAGCATTATGAACAGAATTTGGCCTAGTTGGAGGAACCAAGAGCTCCTGGAAAATTTTAGTAGGACTTCAGTAGTTTTAAAGGGGGCTGTGTGGGTGAGCGGCGTTTGAGGCAGAGAAAATGGCAGCTTCACTAGCCAACCAAGCAGGATTCTGCACTTCTCCTTCTCTCCTGTTGAGCCAAGGGATGACCTCTGAAATGCATTTCAAGCAAGTAAGAAGTTAAACTGCATATTGAAAAGTACTCCTGTGAATCAGTGTGGTGCTCATTATTTTATGAGCCCCTACAATACAGGAGGTTGTGAAGTTCCAGCTGAGCTCTGCAGTGACAGTCTCCTTGCTGCTGTTAGTGTGAACGACTTATCTGCCTACGCTTTCTGGGAGGGCCCTTCAACTCTTGTGGTTTGGTTGATGAAAACCAGCTATTCATTTTGAACAGGCAAACTTTGTCCAATTAGGTCAAGGTCTGTAAATAATGTTTCATGCTGCTTGGAGAATGGTTAAAATTAAGTTAAAGAAAAAGAAAAAACTGGGAGTGATATGACTTTAAAAGTTTTCAAAATATGCATGAGTGTGATACGTATATATTTCAACAATCTTTTGCTTATATTTCTTTGTGTGAAATTTTTTCCAGTGTCTGGTATAATCTGTAACCTGAGAGAGAGAGAGGATTGTAATTTTAAAATTTACTGTTGACAGAGTGGGTTATGTATCCTCTGGAGATATCCAAAAAGGTGCTGGAGTGGGGGAAATGAGATGATCTATTTGGGTTTTTCAGCTGTAATTCTGTGAAGAGAAAAATGATCTCTCTGGTTCATTCATGTTGCCTTGGGATAGGATTTGAGTATCTCTCATTGGATTCCCCAATTGACTTCTCAAATAGTCTATCAGTTCTTGTGTACCGAGTTGCCTCTGTGATTAACATTTTTAAAGCATTGGTTTCCAATTTTTCCTTTGAACAAGGATAAAAATTAAAAACACTGACAATACCAAGAGCTGGCAAACCACATGGAGCAATGAGCTCTTGTACTGTTGGGAATATAAAAATTTCATAACTACATTAGTAAAAAAAAAATTGGCAGTATTTTTTAATAAAGTCAAGTATACACTCCATTCCTAGTTATATACACAAGAGAAATAAAAACTTGTACACAGGTGTTCCTAAGTTTTACTTATAATATCAGAAATAAATTTTCATCTATGTGTGATTGATTAAAAAAATTTTACCTATGTAGTAGAATACTACGTAATAATGAAATAATTACCAGCACATACAGCAATATAGATAAATCTTGACAGCATTATGTTGTCTTCAAGAAACATAATTAGTTGCTTGAAGACCAGAGTTGATGTGTTCTTGGTATCTATAGCACCTGGCATATTACTAGGTATGAATAGAGGCTTAATGGAGGATGCTGTTTGGATTTATGGCTTACCACATACCTGATTATATGTTTTTACTATATACCTGATTATAGTGTAATCTTTATTTTACAACTTAGTACTGTTAATGCATTCAAAGTGTAAAGCAAACACCCACAACAGCCACTTGTCTCCTCCCATGATTATTTGGGTATATAAAATCAAATTAGAAACATGCTAAGTTAAAAATAGTTTATTATTAGAATAAATTACCTACTGAGCATTTTGTCATTTTGGTTTTCATACCAAAAATTATACATATTCCATGCATATAATATTAGGGAGGAAATTTAGGTTGTTAATATAAAAAAGGTCACTTAGACATTTATGAAGGTTTGAGAAAATTCTTTATAGGTTGCTAGTGGAATGAAGGTAGTCAAATTTAATTGTCAGCAATCAGGCATAAGAAAGAAAATCCTTTTATCTACTTTCTAATTCAGGCTATTTCTCTTCTCAAAAGTTTATAAATATTAGAAGGGAGAGAAGGGAAGAATACAAGACAGATGGAATTTGGCCTTGATAAAAATGGTTTATTCAGTAGTGGTGAGTTGACATCTAAGCATTTTATCCAGGAAAAAAAAATAAAGAAATTCACTGAAATCAGAGGTTTATAAAGGTATTAGCAGCAAAGAAGAAATGCAAAACAAGCACAGTAATGACATATATTATTCTTTTTATAGAAGTGGTAAACATTGCTGGAAATATGAGCTGTTTTAGAAAATTATATGGAAGAAAATAAGCTTTCATCTTGCATATGGCACAGTTCTATAACATTTCCAAATATTCATCTAAACCTTGAAATAATACTATGAAGTAGATACTATTACTGTTCTCACTTTGTAGAGGAGGAAACTGAGCACAAGTGTGAATTCCTCACATCTAGCCCTGACAATACCAAGAGCTGGCAAGCCACGTGGAGCAATGATCCAATGCCCAAGATCATCAGTTGTAACAAAACAGAAATTTGAACCCATGTAGTCAAGATTCTGGGTCCTGTTCCCTTAGCCACAGTTCCTGTTCTTCCCCTGTAGGCACAGGAGTTCTGTGAGAGAAGACTTCTCAGACCAGAGTCTTTGCTCAGCACCTCACACAGCTGTAGCGATAATCAGGTCTGGATGTGACTTTGGTCTCCTGAAGTTTGAAGCTTTGGTTGCTTTTGATTGGGTGGTGATTAATTTAACCAGGCTATTAAATCTACATATTAGGAGACAGTATTAGTGATTGTATTTGAGGCTTAGAAAACTCATTCCCCAGGGAGAGTCATGGTGTCTTCTGACAATGACCTGCCACACCTGGCCACATATGAACTTTTTTTCTTTAGGGTACCCAGGATTGAACCCATGGGCACTTAACCACTAAGCCACATCTCCAGCCCTTTTTAATATTTTATTTAGAGACAGACTTGTTGAGTTGCTTAGGGCCTCACTAAGTTGCTGAGATTGGTTTTTGAACTCTCGATCCTCCTGCCTCAGCCTCCCAAGCTGTTGGGATTGCAGGCTTGCACCCCTGTGCCTGTACATATAACTTTCTGTTCAGTTGTGTAGTAGAAAAGTAAATGGCTAATTTTTTTAAAATTTTCCTTGTTCTAGAACTCTTCCTGTGAAAACTGGTATTAATAATATTTATCTTTTTAAAGCCTTGTGAATAGAAGTCTGACATCAGATAACTAGGCAGTAACCATATATCATCTCATGGGCCTTGGTGACTGTTTCTGCTTTACAGATGAAATCGCTGAGGCTTCCAGTCAGTGAGTTCCCTGCCTGATCAAGGTGGCTGGAGAGCAGCAGAACTGACCCACACCCAGGCCCCTCTCCCTCCAAAATATATACACTTTTCTTTAACTAGGTATTAAACCTCAGGGGACTTTACCACTGAGCCACATTTCCAACCCTTATAATTTTTTTATTTTGAGACAGGGCCTCACTAAGTTGCTTAGGGCTTCACCAAGTTGCAGGCTGGCTTTGAACTTGTGATCCTCCTGTCTCACCTGCCCAAGTCACTGGGATTACATCACCGTGCCTGGTTAGTATACAGGCTTTGTGATATTTTTTCCAGGACAGGGCTAGATCTGAGGAACAGAAAGCTCCCTTCCCTAAAGCAATGTGACCATATTCCTTGAGCAGCAAGTGTCCTCATCTGCAAGGATTCCAAGACTGTGCTGTGGGCCACCTCAGCTTTTCTAGTGGTTTAGCACGCCAACTGAGTTTTCTTTTTCCATTCTCTCATGTATGCATTCCAGTGCTAAAACCAGATGGAAACAAGGGAAAGCTCTTGACAGAGACTGGTGCCAAAACATTTCATTTAAAAAGGAGACTCCATCTGTGCGCTGTCCCTCCATGCAGCCCGCTGTGCAGAGTAGGAGTCTCAGGGCTGACTCACCGTCTTCCTCTTCAGGAGTTCTGACCAACTGCAAAGGCAGAGCCGGTGGTGGTTGGGGAGATGTCAGACTTAGGCAGTGCTCCTGCTGGAATGTGGCTGGTGAGGTACTAAGCACCTAGCACACATCCTGATGGCCGCTGGCCAAGAGGGTACTTACTGTGTGACACCTACAGACCATTCTTTGTTTTGGGTGTTGTTTTTTTTTTTTCTTCCTGTTTTCTTTTTCTGGGACTGTTGTCCAGACTGGCCTCAAACTCAGGATCCTCCAGCTGTAGTCCCTTAGTAGCATGTTTACAGGTGTATGCCACCTTACCCTGCTCTTGAGTTTCTAAGTTAGTGTGATATTGGGAGTTTGAAATTGTCCTCTTGTTTACCAGTGGGTCACAGTCAGAGGCACCTGGGGATATTGAGTCCCTATGCTCCCTGTGTTCTTCCCCTGCTATTACAGAACACAGATTTAGACATAAGACTGATTTATGGTAAAATACTGACTACTGGGACTGTCAGGACTTTGAGGCTGTTTTCTCATCTTTAAAACAGGAATAGTATCTATATACCAAGGGTATTTTGAACTGAACTATACACGTCTATAAAATGCCTGATTCACAGAAGGTGCTCAGCTCTATGAGCAACGTTATTATCTTGTCACTAGTAGAACACCCACTGCCACACAAAGGTAATTCATCTGCAGTGGTTTACAAACACACTGATTTATATGTGACAGACACCTGTGACCCATTACCTGTGATGCATCATCACACAGAGCCCACGCTTGGTCTTGTGAGTTTTCTGCCTCCCATTCCATACTTCTTTCCTCTCTCCTTTTCATGTTTACTGCTGCTTCTTACCAGGTCCCATCCCTGACAGCAATCTTGAGGTTCTGCCGATCTCAGTTTCTAAATCAGGCTTCTCTTAATTCTCTTTGCTCCAAAATGTTTTCCCCTCCCAGTATCCTTGCAGGTGTTCAGTTCTGTTGTGGAGAGTTTGAGCCGGAAACCGCCGCCCTGGCCTCCTGAGTATTGCATGTTGCTAGGTATATTGGGCATGGAAATGCAGAGTTCACGCCTCTTTATCCAACTTCACGGGGAGTAAGAACTGGCTTAGTCAATCAGGTTCCTGTCCCTGAAATGGGAGATGTTATTTTCCTACACCTATCTTTGCTGGATCAAAGGAAACTTTAAAACAAAATAAAACAAAACATTCTCTGGGGTCAGTCCAGTGCACAGTTAAGCAAACAGCAGAAGTGGGAGAGGCCGACACAGATGCCTGTGGACCCAGCTTTCAGCCCAGCTCAGGTTCTTGTTTTTGTTTCCCCAACTCTTTCCTGTTACCCTTCCTCCATGTGTGCACGTGACTGTGTGTGTGTGTGTGTGTGTGTGTGTGTGTGTGTGTGTACTAGAATATGAGTGACATTTTTAGCCCAGTTAGCCATGCGAAACCATATACAGAGTTTTCCAGAAGCAAGTACAAATAACCATGAGCGCAATGAAGTCATCAGGTTTTCCAGGACCCTTAAGAATAGACAGCCATTTGGTTGCTGCTCTGGGTGTGGACGTTCTTGCAGCTTCTCTCATCATCTCTGTCGGCACGTGGCCTGTCTGGGTTTGTCCATCAGCTTCCGTTTCCTGCCTAGACAGTCTGGCTAGAGGTAGGGCCTATGAGGTAGACACCTCCCAGTCCCCAGGACCCTGAACACAGATCCCCTGAGGAACAGATGCACTGGGAGGGAACAGACATAATTCCACTCTTGTTGGGTCTTTGTGTCCCTATAAGGGGTGAGAAGGCTTGAACCCCAGCTCACTTTCTGGGGAGAGCTCTGGGCTGTGATCTCACTCCTTTACTTTGGATCTACCAGCTGGTACTTGATTTAGCCTTTTAAAAACTTGCTGTCATTCACACTGTCCTGCTGCTGGGTGGTCTTCTAATTCCCTTAAAATTCATCAGATTACTGAGCAGGAGATTTTATTCTACCTAATGGTAGCCCAATTAGCAAGAAGAAGATGCAGAGTTCTCTGATGCACTCAGTAAATCTAAAATGAGCAATTTATAAATGCTTCCATTGTGGCCTACAGTAGGAAGCTGTTATCTCAAAATTTTGAAGTACCTAAGTGTTTTTCCTGAAGAAAGAGTTCATATTATAGAGGAATAAATGATCATTTAATGGCATTCAATACATCAAAACTTCCCCAAATGGTCTTTCCTCACAGTCATCGTTTGCAATTCTACATTGCCTTAAGGAGATCTTTCAAAGGAAAAATGGAAATTCCATTTTTTTTTGTTTTAGTACTATCCTCTCTGAGAATATTAGTGCTATCTCTCCCACCTGACCTTTTCATACAAATGATT
Organism: Callospermophilus lateralis; assembly: GCF_048772815.1. Taxonomy (NCBI): domain Eukaryota; kingdom Metazoa; phylum Chordata; class Mammalia; order Rodentia; family Sciuridae; genus Callospermophilus; species Callospermophilus lateralis. The sequence goes on along the minus strand of NC_135307.1, from coordinate 37,486,188 downwards.
TTTCATCCAATATATGAGGATCCCATGCAGCTTAGGTTATAGACCTCATTCAAGACTGCATTTTGATGTTTATATCAGTTTAACAAAGTGCATAGCTTTGAGAAGCCTAAAGGGACTTGGCAGGTGAATTTGAGATGGTGTGATTATACCTAGCCTTAATTCTTTGAGAAAAAAGTTTTATTTTCATAAAAGGAAGCATTGGAATTGAAAACAGCCCTCCTGTACTTTCTGGCACTTAAGCATCAGTTATAAAGGTTTTATCTCTGCTCAGAATTATTTCCCTTTTATGGATAGGTAAGAGTTGACTATGCTTTTGTATCCACGAATTTTTAAGCATATTTTCCCATATATATGTATATGTTCTTTATTTAAAAAATGTAGAAAGTACTTCCAGGAAAATGAAAGGAAAGGAAAATCATGGCTTTGGATTACCAGGCTCCATGAATTTTAATGCTCCTTCCCCATTAGAGTATTCTAGGTTTAATTTTGTCCTCCTTTATTCATTAAACATGGTAATAATAATTTATTTTATACACTTTTTATGAAGATATTTTAATGGTTTCTTGGGTGCTATCAAATATTTAGCCATTTATCTATTGCTTGATTTTTTTTCCAGCTTTTTTGCCACATGAAATAATGATTTTGGTCTCACTTTTTTTTTTCTAACAAAACTTTCTTATAGAGGAATAAACTAAGGAGCACATGGATAACTCATTAGAAGAAACATCTACACTGCCAGAGTACTAGGATGAGACTGGAACCTTAGTCCTCTGTGCTTTCTTGGTGTTCTGCCATGGACCAAAATGAGTATTTCAAAATCTAAGTCTGCCAGAATCCCTTAGAAGTAAAATATTCTATCACATTCTGTGTGTTTAACAACCAGTTGGCAATTCCCATGGTATTTAATATTGTTCTACACCATGTTCTCTTTGGTATGCATTTGATGCCTGCTCCCTTTATGTCATGCCATTCTTAGATTTTCATGCACATTTGCAGGTATATGTAAGTGTGCTGTGCATGTGTGGTGGTATCTGTTTTGGCAGAGAAAGAGAAGAATGTGTCTTCCCTAGAGTTAGCTTCAACATGCCTCAGAAAAGTGCTTTACCTCACCTTCCTGGTCTGGTTCAGCTATGAGCTCATTAGACATCTTCTGTTGTATCATTAGATGGAGTTTGGGGGAAGTTGTAAATGTCAGCCAAACATATTCATGCTTTTTTCCTAGGTCAGTACATTTAATTAATGATTCACATTTAATATGATATCTGAACCTTTTTTTCCAAATCTAGATTTTTATATGTAGAAGAATCCATAGTCATTTTCAAAGCTAACAGCAATATTTATATGAAAAATAAAGCTCCCAAAGATAGAGCAGCTTGCTCAACATCATAGAACCACTATAGTCAGGCAAAAGAAGAAAAAAGTGTGTTTTTATTTTCCTGCCAACTTGGTTTCTGACTCTGGTTAACTCTGATTAGGTGAGGAAGAGTTAGGTTAGTAGCTCAGGTGAGTTTATTTCTCTGTAACATTCCTTCTCATACCAGCATGCAACAGCAGTGTGTACCTCCTTGCTTGGGAAGACCCTGTTGGTTGCTGTTCCAAGCTGTCTCTTGAAAGGTTTAATTATTATAAAGATATGAGTTCAACCATAAAGGCCAGGTGTGAGGGCCTATTCCTCTTCTTATTGCTTTCTCTTAGACTTAGGGATGCATGAAGTGGGAATTATCCAGTTTTAGAGGGAAAGACAAAAATGATGTGGTTATACTACCTCCCTGATCCACTGGGTTAAAGGAAGAAAACATTACAACTTCAATTTAAAATTTAAAATATAATTAAAATTTTTAAAAATTAGTTTTAATTAGTTATACATGCTAGTAGAATGCATTATTATACATCATACATAATAGTGTATAATTTCTCATTTTTCTGGTTGTACATGATGCAGAATACTACCGGTTGTGTAGTCATACATGTACATAGGGTAATATTGTCTGATTCATTCTACTATCATTCCTACTCCCATATCCCCTTCCCTCCCTTCATTCCCCTCTACCTAATATAAAGTAACTCTATTCTTCCCTAGCATCCCCCCACCCTTATTGTGAGTTAACATCCACATATTAGAGAAAACATTCTTTCTTTAGTTTTTTTGGAATTGACTTATTTCACTTAATATGATATTCTACAGCTCTATCCATTTACCAGTAAATGATATAATTTTATTCTTTTATAAGGCTGAGTAATATTTCATATGTGTTTTATAATCAGCGTAATGTATTAGAATACTAAGCCATGCATGTAATTTATAAACATGTAATTTATAAACATGTATATTGGAGATTAGTACTCAAACTTTTTAAATGAGGAAATGCACAGTCAAAATTAATAGAGATCCCTGGAATAGAACCTAGAGAAGTGAAAGTCTTTGCCAGAATACTAATAAGTTTCAGCCAGTGGATAGTAATTGACTAGTAAAATCTCTGGCTTACAAGTCAGTTGCCACCTATAATCCCAGTGGCTTTGGAGGCTGAGGCAGAAGGATTGCAAGTTTAAAACCAGCTTCAGCAACTAGCGAGGCCCTAAGCAACTTAATGAGACTCCCGTCTCAAAATTTAAAAGGTAAAATAAAAAGGGCTGGGAATGTGGCTCAGTGGTTAAGTGCTCCTGGGTTCAATCCCTGGTACCAATAAATAAAATAAAATTTAAAAATGTAGTTGCAATGAACATATAACTGCCCCTGGAATTGGCCTCAATTCTACTCCCTGCCTCAAAGCCTTCCCCCAAACCCCATGGCTTTCTGGAAGGTGGAGAGCCAGCTGCTTGTGGGCTAGGTATCCTAATACAGGTGAGGGGCCTGTCCCAGTGCTTAGCATTTAGTAGTTGCAACTGATTTGTCAATTGCTATACTTTATATCTCTCTATTCAGGGCTTGTCTCCTCTCCTTTTGGAGCCTGAAATGTGGCTGGGACAGTCATTTGTTCCATTTCTAATTTTAGGTATGACTTGGACTGCATGTAAACATCGGTGACTTTGCTTAGTACCCATCATCAGGCCGGGCCTCATTTATTTAGTTCTGAAGCTTAGTCTTTTGTACTGTTTAAGAAAGGGAAACCTACATTTTCTTTTTGGACCTGACATTTATTGATTCATCCAGGGGAGCCTCATTCTTGCTGATACAGTAAAGTCCTTGGTTCCTGCATGAGCAGTTCTGTTTGAGTTAGTGCCTTTCCTTTCTGTACATAGTTATTTCTCTTCATTGGTCAGTTGTTATACTTTTATGTATGGACTAGGTAGACCACTTGTTTACAGTACTGCTATGCCAACCTGTTTCAGGAAGGAAATAATTTGAATTTAAATTCAAATAAAGTTGGTCCCCGTATGCATGAGGGATATGGTCCAAGATGCCTTATGGATGCCTGAAAGGGGATAGTACTGAACCCATACATATTAAAATTTAATTTATAACTTAGGTGCAGTAAGAGATTCATATCAATGATGGATAATAATTAGAACAATTATAACAACAAGTTATTTAATACCTATAAATCATATAATTCTGGAATTACCATTTAGTATTTTCAGACTTCAGATATCCAACCATAAATAAATGAAACCAAGTGAGGCCAAAATGTAGATGAGGGGAGACTGCTGTGCTGTCTCCAAAAGATACTCAAATACCACAACTTACATAAAGACAGACAAAAGTCACGATATTCCCTTTTCCATGGAAATTGAAGCTGCTAAAAATATTCTCTCCCCTTTTTATTCAGAAATAATATGGCTCTGAGATTGAACTTGGTTTCTAATTATCTATTTCAGAGGTGGAAAGAGGGACTACCCTCTCATGCCTGTCTGTGTTCTCACTCTAGGTGACCTCGCCAACCCCCGCCAGCTATGAATACCCTCTTCTTGCCAAGGCACTCCACCTGCCATCATGGCCAAACACTGTCCCCTCACTAGGAAAGCCCTCTTTTTCTTTCCTCTCCAACAATCTTCAAAAGAATTCCTCAGAGTGACTGATCTGAGATGATATTAAAGAAATAATAATTTACAAAAACTCTTTAAAGCCTGATGTATCATCTGAACACCTGTGCTGGGGGATGTGAACTTGGAGGAAGTGTCAGCCCCTATAAAACCAGTGGTGGTGGTAACGCTGAGAGCATTTATTGAACAACTGTCATCACCCATTTTGTGCCCTCCCAGATAAGTATATCTGGGGTTGGCATACACATTATGGCATATGTCTGGATTTCCTGTTTTGATCATTGTTCTTTGTGTTGATTTCCTTATGAATCTGTTAGATAGATTTACATGCTCATCATTGATACATAAGAACTCCTGCTTGAAACCACTTTGTATGGTGCTATTTTTTAAACCTGGAATTTAAGAGAATAGCTTATTAAATGGACTTTGATTCCATTTAATTTGACATCTGATTGTTTTTGTACTTTAATAAAGAGTGTTGCTGAAAAAAATGCATTTCTCACTTTTATAAATTGATTTACTAACACCAAGGGCACTTAACATTATAAATCATCCTTCACTATTAAAATATATGTGTTTTTTTTTAAAAATCACAATGTAGCCAGCCTCCCAGATAAAAGGCTTTAAGGTAGGAATCTTATTGCCAAGACTTTTCAATATAATATTTAAAACTCTTTTCCCTCTAAAATCTGATTTTATTTTCAGCTACATTATAGTGCTGTGAATGTTGAGGTCAAAGGAAGCAAGGAACCTTCTACCCCATAAAATGAGCTTTTTAAATCTGTACTGGAAATAACTTGTGGGTCACAAGCAAGGGGAGAGTTTTGTAGGAATGAGTTTAAATTTCCCTGTGACTAACTATTGCCTAGAGGGAGGAACAGAATGATGGTACTTAAAACCTTTCAAGAATACAGCACCTGGTGTTACACAATGTAGTTAGCATTATAAATACTTCAGTCTATTCAGTATTAAAAATGAGATTTGGCTTGAAATAATTTACTTAGATTTATGATTTGGATTACTGTTTTTAACATAAGTATATCGAATCCAATTAGTTTTGTTTTTATGAATGATAAAACATCATTTTCCTAAGGTTTGAATGTCTTGACAAACTGTTTTGAAACACTTTTTGTACACTGGCAAATCAGGTGTGCTATATTGGTGCAGAAGCCCCTTCTGATGTGAGGCCCTATTTTGTCATCGTGGGGTACCAAGTGGGGGAAATCTTTGGCCCAGTAATAGCTCTCAGGTGATAGTTCTGTGTGCACAATCTGTATGTCTTTAATTTTTAGGCTTAAGGTAACTCAGCAGAAGTACTTTTGTGTAAGAGCAAAAGCTTTGGAGAGAGAAAAACATGGGTGTGGATCCTGATTCTGCTTCTACTATATGTGTGATCTGTGTAGCCCACAGATAGTCACTTGGCCTTTTCAAGCCACAATTTCCACTTACATAAAATGCTGTTTTAAAATTGCTATCTTAGAGAACTATTTCGAGGGCTTAAAAGAATTGTATCAGAAAGGATGTACATAAACTGCCTTGTTGGCTCCAGAGTAAAACAAATGCTTATTAATTCATGGTAGTTTCTTCATCATCCTCATGAAGCATTTGATAGCATTCTTCTCTTGTTGGTGATTCTCAGTCTGTCAGAGAGGGAAAAGGCAAGAGAGTATTTTGGCCACTGTACAGTCCATCAAACAGAAACCCAAATCTGTCAGGGTACCAAAGAGGGTTTCTAGTCCTAAGAGCTGGGCATATATGAGGCTCCTAATCACACTTTTGTCTCTGCCATGTTGGCCTAGGCTTAGGCCATGTCTATGTTCTGAAGATGGAAATTATTCAGCTTTCCTGAGGAGTGAATCAGTGACAAGCTGGTGGAGTTTTAATTTAAAGCAGAGCCGGGTGCTTACGGATGTTACTAGTTATGTTGGAAGGTTGTGTGTGCTGAGAGAGCGAGTCTAGAGTCCCATGTGGCTCTGCTCACATCTCAGCCATGGACTGTGCCTTACCCCCTGAACTGCTTTCCCTACCTTAGTATGAAGCCAACTCAGACTCTTGGGCTTAGTGTGGAAGCTAAAGGAGGCCATCAGCACTTTGCTGATGGTTTGGGTTTGAAGTCACTGTCAGTCAGTGTTTCAGAAACAAAACAACCATAGAAATGCCTGCCTTGTTATTGAGTATGTTTTTGTCTTCTTCCTTTAAAAGATGATATGCCATCACTTCTCGCTTATAAAATGTCTTTGTGGAATGGTGAGTGGTAGGCGCCTGTAGCAGTGGGCAGCTTTCACCAGTGTGTACACAGGATGATTAGGGCTACGCCAGTCTCCAAGGAGCTTGAGTTCCTTGAAGTTTGATAACATGCTTTGGGGATATAAAAGAAACTTCTGAAAACAAATTTTTGGTTTATCATTTTATTTTCTCCAAGGTCTTCTTTATGTAAGCTAAGGCCAGGCATTTGGATTTTCTACTAACATTAAAAGCTTCACAAGGCAGAACCTTCATCTGAGGGCTTGCCCTAAAGCATCTAAGCCATGTCCCTGACTGGATACCCTTCCCTGCATTGCCCTAGACCACTTGGCAAAGCCTTCTGCAGTGGGTACACCTGCTTCTGTAACTTGGTGTTGAATTCCTGACAGAGGGCCTATTTTTTTTCTTGGAACTCCAGTCTATTCAAAGGTGCAGTGATATTTTCCCCTTTAACTCCATTTACCCACATACCACATACATAGTAGGCCATGTTGTCTTCATGTTCCACTACCCAGTTGTCTGCCAGTTGATCATTTAGCTCTCTTGTGCTTTGGGTATGTGTGGGGACCAGTAGTCAGTAGCTGTGCCCTGCAATAGGGAGAAGAGTTGGGGCTTCTGGGCCAAATAGACTTGGATTAGAATCTTACATGGACATCAGATATGTGATCTTGGGCAAGTTACTTCTCCTCTCTCTGCACTGGTTTCCTCCGCTCTGAAGCTCATTGTTTGGTGTGGTGGTAAAGGTGAGAAGTGACCTAGGTGACTCATCTGGCTTATTTCATGGTACATAGGCACTGTTGAAGAGAAGCTACCCGCTTTTTTTTTGGGGGGGGGGTGTGTACGGGGATTGAACTCGGGGCACTTGACCACTGAGCCATATTCAGCCCTGTTTTGTATTTCATTTAGAGACAGGGTCTCACTGAATTGCTTAGAGCCTTGCTAAATTGCTGAGGTTGGCTTTGAACTCAAAATCCTCCTGCCTCAGCCTCTCAAGCTGCTGGGGTTACAGGCATGTGCTACTGTGCCCATCTAGAAGCTGTTACTCTTGTGGCTGTCTGCCCAGTTGGTTCAGTGCCCTGGCACTAGTCTCTATGGAGAGCTTGCAGAGGGAAGCAGGCCCTACCCCTAACCACCCACAGGCTGAAACACTCTGTGCCCCGAGGGCACCTTCACCCTCTCCCCACAGCTGCCCACTGCTCATCACTGGCCTTATGCTCAGGGTAGTTTCACTGAGGGCTTTGGCTACAACCTTACCTTGCCACTTGGGTTTGAATATCCCTGATCATTGCTGGTGAGGCAGTTCCCTGCCACCAGTTCACCCTGCAGTGATGCCTAGAGCACACAGTGGGCAGGGCTTTACATTTCAGGCTTTCTGTCCTTTCCAGCAAGGAGAGCAGACAGGACCCCATGGGCCAGACCAGAAAAGATGAGCTCTTTTGAGCTGTCTCCTTCCATACAGAGTGACGATGAAGAAGCTGCAGCAGGTTAGGGGCTCAATGGCAATTGAAGTGGAAGACTGAGGTGAGAGGCTTGTGTATGCTTAGGCAGGAGACGTGGGTCTGCCTGCTCAAGTGGACAGCCTGTAAGAAGGTGGTCACTTTAACATCTGTCTGCATCACATCCCACTGGCACTTTGGCTCTTTGAGAGGTGGTGACCCTCTCAGGCATCCTCCCTAAGGAAGTTACTCTCTTCCTGCTATGTTCCACATAATTTCTACAGTCCAATAGCTGAGGAATGAAGACCTTACAGATGAGAATAAGAGTAAAAATTGCCAACGTTAATTGAACACCTATTATATGCCAGTAACTGAACTAAGCAGCTTACATGCACGATCTCATTTAATCTTTATATAGATCCTCCCAGAGAGGCATGTATGCTTATTACCCCCTTTCTTCATGAGGAAAGACTAGTAGGGAAGCTCATTAACTTACCTAGTGTCAGACAACCACTAAATATAGGAGAGGGATTAAAACCAGATCTTTCTGGTCTCTAGAACCTTAACTCTGTGCTATGGAAATAGGAGCTTCCTAAAGCTACTTCATCCTATATTAGGTTATGTCCTGCTCCTCAGAAAATCATCCTCTGTCAACAGGAGCTGATTCATCTCGGCATCATTGTGGTACTGCCTTAGAGAACCTTGCTTTACAGGGAATAGGGTCTGTGTCCTCCCTGGTGCTGGGTTGTGGTGGGATCCAGACTCCTTGCCTCTTCTCACTAGCTCTTGCTGCCTGTCCCATATCCGTGTGTTATAGTTTAGATGTGAGATGTCCTCCAGAAGCTCATGTGTGAAATAATACAAGAAGGTTTAAAGGAGAAATGATTGGGTTATGAGAGCCTTAACCTAATCACGTGATTATACTCCTGATGGAGATTAACTGAGTGGTAACTAAAGGTGGGTAGGGTGTGGCTGGGGGAGGTGGATCATTGGCAGCATGGCTTTGGGGGTATATATTTTGTATCTGGAGAGTGGAATGTCTCTCTCTGTCTCTCTCTCTCTCTCTCCTCCCTCCCTCCCTCCCTCCCTCCCTCCCTCCCTCCCTCTCTCTCTCTCTCTCCCTCCCTCTCTCTCTCTCTCCCTCTCTCTTTCTTTTTCTGTCTCTCTCTCTCCTTCCTGATCATCATGTGAGCCACTTCCCTCAGCCACATTCTTCTGCCATGATGTTCTGCCTCACCTCAAGCCCTAAGGAATGGAGCCAGCTGTCTATGGACTGAAACCTCTGGAACCATGAGCCCCTAAATAAACTTTTCCTCCCCTAAAATTGTTCTGGTTGGGTCTTCTAGTGCCAGCATTGAAAAAAGCTGACTAAAACACCACAGTGGTACTAACTCAGCGCACATACCCATCTGTGCTGCTGTGCCTGCTGCTCAGGGTTGTTCTCTTGCAAGCTGGGTAGACAGAGTGAAGGTTACTTTGTGGAGGTGGAAGTGAGTGTTTATACCACATAAGGCAGCAAAGAATGTAGCACCTATTCCCTAATTCCTGCTGTGCTACCACAAGGGACTTTTCTTTGAAAAACATTTTTTTTTTAAAGTAGATTCATTTTTTTTTTTTTTTTTTTTAAGTAGCCCAGGCTAGTCTCAAACATCTGGGATCCAGCAAGTCTCCTGCATCATCCTGCTGAGTAGCTGGGACTGTAGGCATGCACCACTGTGGCGACAGAGCCTTCTTTTTAACAGTATCTGCAGCTCTGCTTAATTGAGTCGTCTTTTCCCCTTCAGTCAGCTTTCCATTCCACTTCTTAAGTGCTCCCCCCACACTTTGCTTATCTTAATCTATTTTAACATGGGGCACAAAAGAAATAAAGCAACCCTAGTCATTAGGACCACCCTTTTTAGAAAGCAGTTAGGGTTTGAAACAAGTTTATTTGTCCTGTTTTTACCTTAGTTAAGGATCTGTGATCCTTTTTCATGCCTAGGGTTAGTAACCCTGAAACATGCCAAAGATGATAGATGAGTCTGTTTTCCTTGGAAAAGTACTGGCCATTTTCATCTCCAAGAGCCAATGACCAACTCCCTGTTCTCTTTCTTCCTATAAATTAGTGACCCTTACAGGGATCGCAGCCCATCCTGGGAGCTCATTCTCTTCTTCCAACCCTCTTCACTGTCACCTTCACAAAGGTGGAGTGACAGCAAATAATATTCCAGGTGTGCTCCATACTTTTTTGCCCTTGGTCCCGTCTTTGTTCATTTTGAAGGAGATGCTGACCTCAGCTATTGGTATCAACAGTTCAAAACTTTGGGCAAAATAAGCATGATCAATTATTTTCATGGAATTTCAAGGGGAAGAGAGACGTAAGTGATGAGATATAAAGTGCCAAGTTGATTTCCATGAAGGAAAACAGACCAGAAGAACGTGATGTTGTCAGTAGAAAGTGAGTGATCAATTGGGATATGAAGGTTGAAAGTGAGTTGCAAGGGGTACTGGGAAGGGTTGGAGCAGCAAGAAGGTGTATCCCAGGTGGGGCCACAAGCAGAGCATGACAGGTTGAGATCACGAAGAATGAACAGTGGACAAAGAGGGAGTGATGGACGCTGTGGGAGGTGATGTCACCCCCCAGTTACGTTCACATCCTTGTCCCAAGAACCTGTGAATTTTATCATTTTTTGGAAAAGTGACCTTTGCAGATATAGTTAAGGATTTTGAAATAAAAGATTTTTCAGGGCTGGATCATCAGGGCTTTAAATGCCATCACGTGTTTTTATAATAGAAGGGCAAAGGGAGAGGAGATGCATACACAGAGATGTGAAGTTGAAGGCAGAAGCTGGGGTGTTGTAGCCACAGGTCAATGAGTGTTGGCAGCTGTCAGAAGCTGGAAGGGCAAGGAACAAATTCCCCACTAGAGCCTCTGGAGGGAGTGTGGCCTGCTGACACCTCGGTTTTTTATTTCTGGCCTCCGAGACTGAGAAAACAAACTTCTTTTATTTTAAGCCACCCAGTTTGTGGTACTTTGTTCTATCAGCTATAGGCTGCTCCCCTCTGGGCCCTACATTATCAATGCCCAGGATTTTGACATTCATACCAGGTCCATTCCTTTACACACCATGGAAGGCTGTGAGAGGCACAGAAGATGGTATTCCCACCCTCCTGCTCTCCACCAAAATGCAACAGAAATTTAAGCAGGAATATGTCTGTGTACTAAGCATTTGCATATGCTCATAATGCCTGGAGAAGGACCCTGTCCTGGAGCATCTCCTTATTCTCAGAACTTCCCAATGTGGTTTCCTTCTCTGGGCTGGAATGCCCTTTGGTCAAATCTTTTTCAGTTTCTCTTGTTGGAAAACATTTACTGACAGCATTAAACAAACCAAGAGGGAAAACAGAACTATTTTTTCTCCTGTGCTTAGTGAAATAAGGTACTTATCTGCTACTTAGTGTATTATTTTTTCCATAAATAACAATAGTTTAAAATCTTTCAATCCAGAATTTTTGTTCTGATGATAGTTTTAATTGTGGAGTTGGAATTAAATTTTCATGATTCAAAGCATTAAATACTGGTTGCAAAGCATGAAAAATTATAATCCTGTCACTTCAAAAATGTGGTTTGATCTAGAAGAACTTAAAAGAGAAATATGAAATGATATGTTGAATTAACAGTCTTCAGGTTTTTTCTTTGGGCAAAATATTAGCATTGAATTTTATGGAGGTTTAGAGGGAAATCTATGCTATTAGTAGGTGAATATATGGTTAAGTATGTACATGGTGACAAAATTATTTATGTGTGTTTATTTAAATAGGCCCCTTCAAACTCTACAAGCCTGAAATAAGCTTATTGTTTGTTTTGGTGGGATTTTCTAAGAGATTATTTTTAAATCTTTTTATGAAAAATTGCAAATGTGCAATGGTAGAATGTAGCATGATGAATGCCATGTACTTATTCTGTTCTTTCTCTGGTTAACTCTGCTGGCCAGGAACATTGCATTTATTTTCCATTCACTTCCAACACTGCATTTTTTTGGTCTAAATCATATTATTTTATTTTTTATATTTCCATCTGTATTTAAAAGACAAGACTTTAAAAATAGTGTTAAAATACTAACATCAAATTCCTTGATGACATATACTAAATCCGTGTTAAACTTTCCAAACTTCCCCCATATGTCTCATGTATATAAATTCAAAAGAAGTGTAAAAAGTTTTTTTCCAGATAAAGTGTATTTTATTTCCAAAGAATGAAACCCACTTAATAAAAGCCAAGAATTAAGATATAGAAAATAAGTTATGGCCCCATCAATCTGGCAATTGGACAAAAAGAAATAGAAAAATATATATTTGTATCAGATAATGACAAAATATTTTAAAAATGGGTGAGAAAAAATTGCAGAGTAAAGCAATGTGATATAATAGATAATGGACATTTAGGGCTATGTAAGAAAATATATTTTTCAAAACAAATTCCACTAAAAAACTTGCATATCTAGAAAAATTCAACATGTCGTAATCTGGAGGATAAAGATACACAAAATATCTACAGGTTTCACATCTACAGATTCAATCTGAGTTTGAAAATGTTCAGGCAAAAAAATTGCATCTGTATTAAGCATGTAGAGATTTTTTTTCCATGTCATTATCATTCCCTGAACAATACACTATCAACTATTTATGTGGCATTTACATTGTATTAGGTAATATAAGTAATATATAGATGATTTGAAATAGAATGTACATGAATTATATGCAAATAATGTGCCATTTTATATTAGGGACTTGAGCATTCCTGGATTTTGGTATCATCAGGGGGTTCTGAAACTAATCCTCTGATGATACTTAGGGAAACTGTACCCAGTCAATGTATATTGACAAAGGATACCATTATTTCAGTTTCTAGCACCATACTTTAAATTTGTTTGTTCATGAACTTTCCATAATGGAATCCTAGATATATATGATGTAGTGCTTGTTTTCTTCCTCTCAGCATTGTTTACGAGATTCATTCACCCATGTTGTTGCATATTGCCATTGTTTATCATTCTCATTGCAGAATGGGATTCCATTGTAAAAAGGTACCACTGATTTCATTCCAATGTTGATTGACACACTTTTTCTAGGGTTTAGTCATTACAAAGAGTTCTGCTATGAACATTCTGGGACATACATGTCTTTTGGTGATTATACCTACATATTTCTGTTAGGTCTATGTTAGGAATGGAATAGTTAGGTTGAGGAGTATGTGCCTGTCTCGTCAGCTTCAGTATTTGCTACCAAACAGATTTACAAAAGGTGGTACCAATTTTCTGTCTTACCAGCATTGTATGGAGTTTGGAAGGGTTCCCTCCTTTTCTATTTCATGGAATACTTTGAGGAGTATGTGTTAATTCTTCTTTGAAAGTCTTGTAGAACTCAGCTGAGAATCCATCTTGTCCTGGGCTTTTCTTGATTGATAGGCTTTTGATGGCATTTTCTATTTCATTACTTGAAATTGATCTGTTGAAATCATGTAAGACTTCCTCATTCAGTTTGGGTAGGTCATATGTCTCTAGAAATTTGTTGATGTCTGATATCTTCTATTTTATTAGAGTATAAATTTTCAAAATAGTTTCTAATTATCTTCTCTATTTCAGACGTGTCAATTGTGATATTTCCTTCTTGTATTTTAGTAATTTGAGTTTTCTCTCAAAAATATGGAATGCTTCACAAATTTGCATGTCATCCTTGCACAGGGCCATACTAATCTTCTCTGTATCATTCCAATTTTAGTATGTGTGCTGCCAAAGTGATCACTCTCTCTGCTTTCTGATCATCATGTGGCTGCTTCCCTTTGCCACACTCTTCCACCATGATGGTCTGCCTCACTTCGAGGCCCAAGGAATGGAGCAGCCTTCTGTGGACTAAGACCTCCGAAATCACAAGCCCCTGAATAAACTTTTCCTCCCTAAAATTGTTCTGGTCAGATATTTTAGTCAAGCAGTGAAAAAACTGACTAAAATACTTCCCTAAGCTCAGAAAATCACCTATGTGAGTTTAATGTCAGGTGGTCCCTTTTAGACTGGGACCAGAGACTGTTTCTAAGTGTGACACCCCCATACCACAGGGCTACTGAATGCTGCCTTACAGCCTGAGCTTCTGGCACTTTCCAGAGATTCTTTGTGTGAAGTATCAGATCCCTGGTCTTTGTAGGTGAAAAATAAGGTCAAGGCCTTTCATAGCAGTATTATGTGCCTTGGAGGTTCTTTAGGTCCAGGTGCTAAGTAATGCCAGTGTCTAGGAATTTCAACAAAGCCCTTACTTTTTTTTTTTTTTTTTTTGGTACCAGGGATTGTTGAACCCAGGGGTGCTTAGCCACTGAGCCACATTACCATGCCTTTTTTATATATATTTTTAAATTTAGAGACAGGGTCTCACTAAGTTGCCAAGGCTGGTTTTCAACTTAGGATCCTCTTGCCTCAGATTCCCAAGCCATGGGATTACAGGTGCATGTGCCATGGTGCCTGGCTAAAGACCTTTCTTTTTAACCGTCCCCACTATGAGTTGAAAAATGTATCTTTCCAGGCACACTGACACATCTCTTTAGTCCCAGTAACTTGGGAGGCTGAGACAGGATGATCAGAAATTCAAGGCCAGCCTCAGCAATTTAGCAAGACTCTATCTCAAAAAAAAAAAAAAAGAAAGAAAAAGAAAAAAAATTGGGATGTAGATTAGTGGTAAAGGGCCTCTGGGTTCAATCCCCAGTACCAAAACCAACCAAACAAACAAACACTTTACAAATGTTATGGCTATTTCAAAGAGTGACTCCTTTATAGGTATTTTGCTTTCTCCACAGAAAACTAGGATCTGACACATTTTCTCACTCTAATTTTCATGGGTATAGTTCTTGGTGCTATCCAAGTAAATTCTAGGACAAAGTTGATTTCATATGGAAATTTAATTTTTGTATTAATGTTTGTTTTCATATTAGAAACTAATCTGCTTCAGAAGCCATTTATTAGTAGTGAAAATTAGTGATCTTCTTGAAGGCAGATCTGTGAACAATTTGGTACTTCTGAGTATGGATTCTTAAAAACTGAAAGTACATCTTGAGAAGGGGCATGTGGTGAAAAGGTGTTTTCTTAGACTGGAAGTGGTGATGGAAGATGTGTGGATTTGGCCTCTTTTTTGGCATTAAACTCTGTAATATTTTACATTCTTATCTAATCAGTGCCTATTAATCATTCAGTTGAACAGCCCATTCCACAGCCTTTGCAGAAAGTTTCCCCCAGGTGTAAAGAATGCTCAGTGTCTGAGAATGGAAGTGTTGTTTGTGGAAATGTCTCTTTTGTATGGCTTTGTGTGAATGATGCTCTTCCTCCCATTCTGGGCTTCCTCCACTGTCATTGGCTGTGACTCTTCTTGCTGGTAATTGGTCTTTACCTGTCATCTTGGGAATATGTATGCTATGCCTCCTGGCATTCTGTTGGAATTGTTCTGGATTTTCTCATTTACTTCCCCATTGCTGTCTCTGTCCCCGCATTGTGCTCCTTGGTCCTTGTTTTCTTCAAAAAGCCATCTGTGTCCCCTTCTGTGGGCTGTTCCCATTGTGGCTGTCAGTGCTATTTGAGCATAAGCCACAGCTTCTTATTCCAACCAGTTTGGTCCCAGCAAAGGGACCAAAACTGCAAATCACGTATGGAGCTCTTTATTAGTATTATTTCTCTCCTTTGCTTTCTGTTTCAGAAGATGTCTGTCTCACCTTGTCAATCAAGATTGATTTATTTGGGGAGATTTTTACTGATAGATGGGCCCCCTTCCAACTTCTTTCCATAGCCTGCCTTCTTTGGGGAGATGCCTGCGCTTGCTGTGGGTATCACTAGTCCCTCTTTCACCTGTAGGCCCACTTCAGTCTGGCTGGGGACCCCCCCACCACCACCACCACTCAACTCCTGCTTCTGAAGTGGTCCCAGGGAGCTCCCATGCTATATGACCAAAGGCTGCCTTTCCCATCCTCCTTCGCTTTATCTTCAGGAGCACTCAACACAGTTGGCACTCTATGCTTTAAGTCGTTTCTCCTGTGGCATCAGATATACCATATTCTCTCCCAGTTATATTTTCCCCTGTCACTTGCTTCTGTTTTTATTTTGTTGCAGAGCTCTGGTGCCTTAATTCTTACTGTTGGAGACTCTTAGGACTCTGTCCTGGGACTTCTTTCACACTTTCTCTTTTTTCTACATTCTTTCTGCTTACATAAAAAAGTGTTTGGGGGTGATTATTTCTACTACTATTATATTTACATTGTAAGGCAGTATGTTAATTTTGCTGTGACCAAAATACCAGACAAGAACAATTTAGAGGAGGAAAAGTTTATTTTGGCTTATGCGTTCAGAGGTTTAATCAATGGTTGGCTGTCTCCAAGGCAAGAACATGATGGTGGAAGGGCAGGGTAGAGGAAAGCAGCTCAGTTCATGACAGTCAGGGAGCAGATAAAGGAAGAGAAAGGGACCAAGGACAAGATAAACCCTTCCAAGGCACACCCCCAGTGACGTATTTCTTCCAACTAGGTTCCACCTTCCAGTAGTCCATTTAGCTCTCAACGGATTAATCCATTAAGTGGATTAATTCATTAATGAGGTCAGAGCTCTCACGATCCAATCATTGCCTGACTCTTGCTGCATTAGGACCATGCTTTCAACTCATGAGTTTATGGGGACATTCTAGATCAAAAACTCACACAAACTTCCCAGAATACCATAATATTCCACAAATGGTGCAAATGATATATATTATGTTTTTCTTATAAATTTGTATAAAATTAGACTCAGATATTTGTTGAGAGAAAGAACAGTTAAATTTATTTTTCTTTGGTTTCAAACATTAAACATCTTGGTTTTCTACTAAGTATTAATTGCCATATGTTTCCTCTAAGAAGGTGTCTCAACCTACCTGACATTGGTATAAATATTTTAAGATCATATTCTTTGACCCATCTACATCATTTTTCTACTCTCTTCATTTCAGCTATTTTAATTATTTCAAAATCCAGTTTGTGTGTCTGAAAATCACCTAGTTATTAATTATAGGGAGAAGTTTTTGGATTATGCTTCTAATTAAGTTGCTTTAAGTGAGTTAGTATGTTTTTAATATATATAAAGCTCTTAGAATAACACCTAGCTCATAGCTAATGTTTGACAAATGTCGATTATTGCCTTTATGTTTTAAATTATCATTTTACAACATAGGAAACTCCTTCAAGGAAGGGTCTATTTATCTGTTTATGGGCATAGCAGCAGTGATAACCTGACCTGCCCTCACTATAGGATCATATTTTAAGGTGTGATTCACAGGCTGACCAGTAAGAAAAATGTGAGGTGTTCAGAAAATAGCAGATACTTCAGGTCCACCACAAAACTTGCCAAGCTACCATCTGTGGGACTAGGAACCAGGAATCTGATTTTAAACAGTTTTTCTGGTTGGTTCCTGTATGTGCTAAAGTTTGAGGATTATTTTGGCCCTCAATATTTTGTGAGCCTTTGGAGGCATATCTTTCATACATGAAGTAGTTGCTTAATAAGTGGTTCATTGAATTACAGCCCTTAGAGAGCACTGAGTCAACTGCCCTCATGTTGCCAGTAGGAGATGGGAGCCCAGCTAGAAGAGCCTCCTTCTCCAAGGCTATAGCCTTTACTTGTGGCTTAGTCAGGGCTAAGATGCACACCTCCTGGCTCCCAGTTCTCTTTCCACACTCCCAACTTCCTGTGCCCATATAATGGCCCAGAAGGCTTTCCAGTTTGCCTCCATGAAGCATGGAGGGCTGTCCTAATGCAAAACAGATGGAGAAGAGAGTGAAAGGAAACCATAATTAAAGAATGAAAAACATCACCCAAGAGGAAGACAATCGAGATGTAGTGAGAAGAGAAGCATAGGCTTCAAGATTGGAAGCCATGGGAAAGCAAGAGAGGAGGTTGCTTTTAAATAGAGAAAAGCAAAAGAGGAAAAACAAAGCAAGGAACATAATAGATAAGTGGTTTTTGTTTGTTTGTTTGTTTGTTTGTTTTTTAATGCTCTAAGTGTTTATAGTCTGATGTAACAAAGAGAGTCTTGGATTAAAGGACTTGCTTTAAAACTGTTTAACAACTTACTAGGTAAACACATAATCATACACAAAAAAATCCCAAAGCCCCTTCTAGTCCCAGTGTCTTCCATTTAGATTTGAATGTGACAAAGCACCCAGTGCAGTGAGGTCTGTTCAAGGCATTCTTGTTTTCACTGGGGAGCATTGTGGGCTTCAAAGGAAACCCTCCTCCTGCTTCCCATGTGCTCCCAACAAAGTGTTGGCTGTGTGTGCACGTGCTGATGGATGAGGGCTTTGCAACCCTGATGAGGCTAAAATAACTTTAATTCGAGCTTTATTCCTTGGAGATTTTAAAGCATGAAGAATATTCACTGTGTTTGTCTACCTCTGCCTTTCCTGCCTCAGTTGGAGATTATTTTAGAATTTACTGCTCTCCTTGATTCCCGCATGCCCATGTGTCATGGCAGAGCTCAACAGAATTCCTCAATTTTGCATGTCAAAAAATAAATCATCAACCTATTTTCACACCCTGGTTTCTTGAATCAATAGCCTCGTGCTATTGCTTACTGTGGGCATCTCGAGAATGAAACTAATTTTTTATTGGAAAAAGAAAGATGGAGAACCTCAGGGCACAAAACCCCCTGAAACAATAACAGAATACCTCCCAAACCCTAATTTCTTTTTCTAT
This sequence comes from Callospermophilus lateralis, assembly GCF_048772815.1. Classification (NCBI taxonomy): domain Eukaryota; kingdom Metazoa; phylum Chordata; class Mammalia; order Rodentia; family Sciuridae; genus Callospermophilus; species Callospermophilus lateralis. The sequence continues at coordinate 37,467,794 of NC_135307.1, read as the reverse complement.
TCTGATAGAAGGGAAAGGAAGGCATTAAGCAACATTCATGTTGCTTAACACAAAAAAGCAACAGGTGAATTTTAATGACTGTATAAATAAGAAACTATTTTGAATAACCAAAATACCCTCTTTAAATTAGAAAATATGGATTCATTTCTAGTTCTTTGGTACTTTAGAGTCAAAGCTAGAGCTCCTACTGTTAGAGATTTGTAATGATTTATTTAAAGGTTAGGATGTAGACGTTTTTCTAACCATTGAGACCAATTTTTATTCCTTTTTGAATGTTATAATCCAATTACATAGTAGTACACTTTATTAAATATATTCAGTTCAGAACTGAAGAAAAATTAATTTGTATTATCACTAAGTTTTTAAATGTCCTTCTTTACTTCAGTACTAAACCTGGCAGTTTCCATTGAGTATACTTTTTAAAGAAGAATTCAGAATTTAATTACTGAATGTCATGAAGAATATAAAACTGAAAGATGTAAAAATTTAAGGATTTGATTCTCATGGAACATTTAGAATAAATCATTTATCAGCTAGGGTTCAGCTGCACCTAATGGAAAACCTGAATAAATGGTGGCTTAAATAAATGAGGAGTATGTCCACCCCCGTAGGAATCCAGGGTGGTTTCTCCTCTGCCTTGCTGCTCTGTGTACTTTAGCTGACTCTGATTACCTGTGGTAGTAAGAGTAGTAGGCCACCTGAGGTCACACCTGCTATTCAGGAAGAGTAGATGGGCAGAGGGCTAAGGGGGCAGCCTGCTCCCAGTGAGTTCTCCTAGAAATCCAGGAGAATTCCAAGTCATTTCATGGCCCATACTCTGTCACACAGCCACCCCTAGCTGTGATTGAGATGAGGTTCCCCACTGCCACAAAAATCAAGGTTCTGCTAAGAGGAGAATGAATATTGGGTGAGATGCACATTACTAACCCTGCCAGCCCATGGAGAGTGAGCATACAAGTTTTCTGAAAGGAGATTCACCTTCAAGAACCGATTCTAATTTACTTGAGTTTTTTTATGACTCTTCTCTTCATTTATTTTCTCCTCTGGGCTCTGGTACATTTCTGCCTACCAGTAAGTGTACCTATCTTGATTTTTCTGCTACATTGCAATCAATTTGGAAATCAATATGCACTTAGATATTGGTCTGAGGCATTGGGAATGGGCCCAAGGGCATGAATCACCCCATTATCTTTTGTGAGGATGCCTGCCACTTGTGAGTAATTGATTTGCTCTTTTTGTGGTCTTCACAGCACTACCTGCCCTCAGATCAAAGGCGGTTGTGTTCAATAAATGCTGAATACAAAATCAAAGCATAGAGACAAGAGAATTGGCCATTTGATTGTGGCCATTTCATTATCCTTGAGAGAAACACAAGAGATTGCCATTTATGCTTCATGTTGACAGTTTTCTGAACAATACGCTGTCTCCCTCCAAGTGTGGCCCCTGAAGTTGTGAAGGTGGTGAGGACAAATGTGGTGAACCATACCACAAACCTCCTTCCCATTTTCCCCATTGTGTGTGAACCTTGTCCAGCTATTCTGAGCTTGCTGTTGTCTGCCACCTCAAGATGGGAATTGTTGTCATTGTGGATTTGGCAATTCAGTCTGCTTTGAAATATGATTCTGATTTTCCCAGATAAAAATTAAGCTCAAATGTCACCACTTTTATGCTTTTGTTCTGTCTGTCTCTCTCTCTCTACTGGGAACTTAACCCAGTGGTGTTCTACCTCTGAGCTAGATTCCTAGCCTTTTGAAATTTTTGAGACAGGGTCTTGCTAAATTGCCTAGGCTTGCCTCAAATTTGTGATCCTCTTGTCACAGCCTCCCAAATAGCTCAGATCATAGGCATATTGCAACAGCACCTGACCTTTGTTCTCATTTCCAGTGCCCGTGTAGAGACCTCCATGGATGGGCTCAAAAATGGTATAAGCTCACTGGACAAGGTGGCGCCCGCCTGTAATCCCAGTGGCTCAGGAGGCTAAGGCAGAAGGATCGCAAGTTCAAAGCTAGCCTCAGCAAAAGTGACTCAATGAGACCCTGTCTCTAAATAAAATACAGAATAGGGCTGTGGATGTGACTCAGTGATTGAGTGCCCTGAGTTCAATCCCTGGTACCCCCCACCTTCCAAAAAAAAGGGCATAAGCTCTATTTAGTAAAAAGTTGATTTCTAATTTTCTTCTTTTTATTCTTTCCTTTCATTTTTTCTCAAACTCCATCCAGCATTCTCATTAAATCATTGCTCTTTACAAGTTGAAGGAGTCCCCAGCAATAGATTCTCAGTAGGTAATCTCTTCACAATCTCAGTTTCTCAAACACAAAATGGATTGAAGCAAACATATTAGCCAGAGAGACTTGCCAAGGGGGAACTTGTACAGATGCACCTCACAGCATCCCGTGGGCATTCAGCTAGCCACTCCTGTGTACGTCTCTGTACCAGTTACTCATAGGCCCTCAGAAACTGAAGGAAGCTTCACTTGTATGAGTCCCTGGGACACTCTCTTACTGTTGGTCCTGGAGTTAAGTATATATGGAGGTACTCTCTCAAGTAGAGGGAGTTGAGGAAGAGGGGAGATTGAGCAAAAAAGGGCAGATACCTAGGAGTAGCTGTTGGGGGTGGGCCAGGTGGAGGGCTACCTGACACAACCCTGAGAGCTAGGAGGAGCCTAAGTGAGAACAGATGCTGGGCTTTGCGGGTAGATAATGTGTGCCCGTGAATCTGATATAGCTAGTTAGATACGGGGTCTGCTTCTTCTTGGCCCCAGGACAGAAGTCAATATTCTTTGGCTAGACTTTTAAACCCCTAATGATCTGGTTTCTTCCTACTGCTTTTTTATTCATCCTCCAAACCCACATTTCTGGGCATTCTCTCTCAGATCCCCACACACCGTGTCAGCCATATTGATTAATGAACTTTCATATTCTTTCATTTTTTTTTAATTACATTTTCTTTTTCTTTACCCTGCTGAATTTTTTAGAGAGGGGTATTTCGAATTGACACAGGGGCACTCTACCACTGAGCTACATCCTCAGTCCTTTTTGTTTTTTATTCTGAGAAAGGACCTTTCTAATTTGCTTAGGCTGACCTCAATTTTGTGATCCTCCTGCCTCAGTCACTTGAGTATCTGGGATTATAGATGTGAGGAACCATAACCGGCTTCACCCTGCTGAATTTGATGTCCGTTTCCAACCTCATTTCACATGTTGTTTTTTCCAGGTGCCTGCATGAGGCCCTCAGTCTGAGGTGATGTCCCTCCTCTGTACTCCCAAGGTGTCCTATGCCTCCTCATCATTGCCCTTATCACATGTTCTGCAGTTTAGGCTTGCCTTCTGTCCTACTGGATGGCAGGACTTTGAAGTTAGTGACCATATCTTACCTTCTTTTTTTAAAAAAATTTTTTTTAATATCTTTATTTTATTTGTTTATTTTTTATGTGGTGCTTAGGATCGAATCCAGGGCCTCGTAAGTGCTAGGCAGTGCTCTACCACTGGGACACAACCCCAGTCCCCATATATTACCTTCTTAAACACATATCTAGCATGGTGTCGGGCACAGTGTAGTTGCTCAGTAATATCAGATGAAATAATGGATGAAACCAAAAGAAACTAGCTGTGTTGTCAAATTTCATAGCTGAATTTTTCATCTTCTCAATTGCCATAGTAGACCCCCCACTCAAAGGTCTGTTTGGGTTGACAATGGGTGAATTAGAGAGGAGAGGGAAAGTTGCTTTGGCAAGATGAAGGAAGAATGATTTTTGAAAGGTTTGCATTCAGGTCAACAGGTCTCTAACGTGCACCAGCTAATAAATGGACCCGAAGCTCTTACCAATCTGCAGTGAGTGTATTTACTGGTCAAAGAAGGTTCTTCCAGCATCAAGCAGGCTGAGTAATAATGAAGATCTTCAGATGATAGACTGATGATAAAGGGAAGCTGAAGACCATGCACTCATTTCCTGGGTTTCTTGCCTGTGGAACCGCCTTCTGGCAGAGTGCTTTCAGTAGGAGTGTGGACTTTGCATAATCACAGTTTAGAGCTGCAGTTTTTGCCTTGTCCCTTTCAGTAATTATATTCCTAACTACAGTTCCTGCACCCATAGAAAAGTAAGAGTTTGGGAACTGAAACTATCTTTCTTCATTCTCTCAAATTATCAGATCTGTTGCATATTGTATACTGGGAACCATCCTAGTAAAAGTCATCCTTTCTACCTCAGTTGGGTGTTCTGCTTTAGGCACCGACAGGATGGAGAGGCAGTCCACTTTCCAGAGTCGATCTGTAGAGCTTACATCATTTTTTCAGCTTTATACAAATGTGAATATATTTTTTTCTTTAAAAAGAATTGGGGAGTTGAGAACAGGAGGTCAGTGATGAAACATCGTAATAAGATACTGGGCAAATAGGCAATGGAACCCCTCTTGCTAAAAGACTAGAATTCTTTTTGTTATTTTTTATGAAGGCTAGAACTGTGCTATTCTTATGATAGCCATTAGCTATGTGTGGTTATTGAGCACTTGTAATTAAAACTAATCCCAATTAAATTGTGCTGTAAGTCTAGAATATATACCAGATATTGAAGCTTTTCTACTATAAAAAATGTAAAATAATGCAATCACCTTTTATGTTTATTACATATTGGGGTAAATAAAATACATGATTATGTCATCTGGTCTCTTTCTAGTTGTTAATATGGCTGTTATAAAATGAGTGTTGTCCACATTTCTGTTGGACAGTAACAGCCTGATATCTCCAAGTGTTTTAATGTGGTGATTTAGTATGCATGAAATACACATATTAGCAATTAATAACCATATCATGATAGCTCAATTTAGAGATGATGACCATCACCATAAATAGAACAGCAGAAAATCCCCAGTTTTTACCTCTCAGATTAGGCCAACAAAACTAGAACTCCAAGGGAAAAAGCAACCCAGTATAGATATTCTTGGGAAAATATTATGTAACCTCATCTAATCGAATCTTTTGCTGAACTCTTTCATTTATCTCTGTTGTTTTCAGAGGAACTCACTGCCTTTCAGCTTGCCTAACTGATCATCTAGGGTTGGAGTCAAGACTCTCCCAATGAGAACAGAAGCCAGCAAGGCACCAAGAGCCACTGTTACCCCATAGGCCTCTCTGGTCTGTGGCTGCGGTGTCTGTTGCCTCCACCACCAGAGCATCCCAAGAGGATGTAAATGTTATTCAGTAACTGCAGCTAAACTTCTGGGTATTTGGCTTGATCAAAACCAACTGTACCCACTTAGATAAAGGGCAATAAAGGCAATACAATTAGTTTCTATTCATGGAATATCATGATGAAGTTAGAGTTTCTTTTTTGCTTTTTGATCCCTTGTATTGATGTAATTTCTTTTTTAGTTCTGAATTTTGGGAACCTTTTGGCTCCCTGGAATTGGCCACTTAAGAGCTCTTTTCCCCCCTTGGATATCAACCCTTCTCCTTTGATCCACACTGACAGGGCTTATTTGAGCATGTTGAACATGTGTTAAGTGCCTTAAACCAGCAAAGTGACTTTTCAGGTGAGAACATCTAGCCAGTGGGAACAGGACTTGATGTTTAGGATCCTTGGGAAAGCTTCAGGGGTGGGTCATCATGGAGACACTTTCTGCTCTGTTCCAGCGTGACCAGACCAGACTTGCCCCCATTAGAACAAATAAACAGTATTTTAAAATTCAAACATCATTTCTTATAATGCAGTCTAGTCTTGTGTTATTAAAATTCAAAAGAACGACTTTCCCTGGTCCTCAGGTATGGACAGGGATTTGGTTTAGATACTGATTTATAAGCTCAGAATTGATTAGAGGAGCGGTGGCTACCTGTATAATATACAGGACCTTAGAGTTGGTTTTATTATTTTTAGCATGAATAAAGTATTAAGTATAGCCAAGTATTATAAATTATTGAAGAAGGGAGAAGTAGAATCTCATGAAAAGCTGAATCTTTGCATGAATGTAGGTTAGTCATTAAGGAAATATCAGGAGATAAACAATCCTAAGCTTAAGTGGGCCAGAAGACAGCATCTGATGGGGCATCTGTCCTGGAATTCATCTGCTCATCCATTTTGGCTAATACTGCTCCTATATTAAAAAGAAAAAAAAAAAAAACACTGGTAGGCTGGGCACAGTGGTACATGCTGTAATCCCAGCAGCCTGAGAGACTGAGGCAGGAGGAGGATCACAAGTTTGATGCCAGCTTCATCAACTTAGAAAGACACTGTCTCAAAATTTAAAAAAAAAAAAAAAAAAGGATGTGGATGTAGCTTAGTGGTAGAATGCCCCTGGGTTCAATCACCAGAACCACAGGAAAACAAACCAATATAATAATGGAATTACTGTGATCCTGGCATATTCTACATTTTCACTTCAAATAGCCAAATACCAGGTTCTGTTTAATTTTTTTCTTATGTTTTATGTGATTTCTGTTGTCTTATACAATATGTACAGTGATAGATAAATAAGATCAATTGTTTTCTTCCTCACATAAAGCCAAGCAGAACTTATGTGTATAATTTTGCACCTAATTAGCATGTTGCTTGCTGCATTTGCAAAGTGGCAAAGTATTAAGTGACTTTTGATTGGCAGTTCTAAAATTCCTTCTACACATAATGCTTAAGATGGAAAGATCTACCTTGCTCTTGGATAGGCAGAATTAATATTATCAAAATGACTATCGTACCAAAAGCAATATACAGATTTAATGCAATTCCGATCAAAATCCCAATAGCATTCCTCATAGAAATAGAAAAAGCAGTCATGAAATTCATCTGGAAAAATAAGAGACCCAGAATAGCTAAAGTAATCCTTAGCAGGAAAAGCGAAGCAGGTGACATTACTATACCAGACCTTAAACTATACTACAGAGCAATAGTAAAAAAACAGCATTGGCACCAAAATAGACTGGTAAACCAATGGTACAGAATAGAGGACACAGAGACTAACCCACAAAATTACAATTATCTTATATTAAACAAAGATGCCAAAAAAACATGCATTGGAGAAAAGATAGCCTCTTCAACAAATGGTGCTGGGGAAACTGAAAATCCATATTGGACAAAATGAAATTAAACCCTTATCTCTCACCATGCACAAAACTCAAGATGGGTCAAGGACTTAGGAATAAAACCAGAGACCCTGCGTCTAATCATCATGTGGGATTAGGCCCCAACTTCCTTAATAAGACTCCTGTGGCACAAGAATTAAAATCAAGAATCAATAAATGGAATGGATTCAAACTAAAAAGCTGCTTCACGGCAAAAGAAACAATAAGGTGAATAGAGAACCTACAGAAGAGGAGCAAATTTTTTCCCCTCTCACATCAAATAGAGCACTAATCTCTAGGGTATATAAAGAACTCAAAAAGCTAAGCACCAATAAAACAAATAACCCAATCAATAAATGGACCGAGGACCTGAACAGACACTTCTCAGAAGATGATATACAGTCAATAAACAAATATATGAAAAAATGCTCATTATTGCTAGCAATTAGAGAAATGCAAACCAAAACCACTCTAAGATGTCACCTCACTCCAGTCAGAATGGCAGCTATTATATAAACAACAATAAGTGTTGGCAAGGATGTGGGGGAAAAGGCACACTCAGACATTGCTGGTGGGACTAAAAATTGGTACAGCCAATATTGAAAGCAGTATGGAGATTTCTTGAAAATTGGGAATGGAACCACCATTCGACCCAATTATCCCTCTCCTTGGTCTATACCCAAAGTACTTAAAAACAGCATACTGCTGGGACATAGCCACATCAATGTTTATAGCAGCACAATTACCAAAATCTATGAAAATCTCAGTGTACTAGATAATTTTCTTTTATTTCAACCAAATGGTTCCATTCATGTGCACACATAGACCATAAAGCTTAATGTCAGAAGCAGTAATATTTAAAAATAGCATAGTCAAGAAAATATTTGCTTAAGGTTCTTCATGTTTCTAAGTGTTCACAACACATTAAAAATGTGTATCAGCTGTGATTAAAAAATACTTTACTATATTTCAAAGTTTTGTTCTTACATTTTACTACCTCTGAAATTGGGATGCATCTTAGCATCTGTGGCATCTTTAAATTCTTATTAGCCAGGTGGTGGTCATGACATAATTGTGATTGCCTGTGCAGATTGTCCATAACTGCTCCTCTTATCATCACTTCAATTGAAATAGGTTGAGTGTAATTGCACTGTAAACTGTCTTCAAAAAGATTATGCTGTTCAGTGTACGTAAAAAGGCTTAGAAACAGAGCAACATGATCTACAAGTCTAAGTCTAAAAGAGCTCTTTCAGTAAGTATAAAATGAAAATGTGTGATTAAAAAAAAAGGATTGTGTCACAGTTGGTAGTCTCTTTGCTTACATAGTGTTACATAAATAATAGTACATCTTAATAATCAATGGTGACTTGAGTATGATGAAATCTAATCTATAAGATCAGGCCCTTCCCAAAGTGAGTAGACTTTTTTTTCCTTCATACTCTCCCTGTGGATTCATCTTCCTACAAGCTAAGTTGTGATCTCTTCTATCAGAAAGTAGCACTGGTGACTTATCCTACAAAGAACTTGCCACTCTGGTCTTTATGTGGATCTCCTCAGACCTAAATACCAATCCACCCATGTTCTTTTGCCTGTGAGCCACATTTGATTGGTGGTGTGCGGGGGACAGAAAGAACAATAGTGTTGAAATGACAAATGGTCAGTATTGGGGCGGAGTCGGGGCTCTAGGCAATGGAGCTCCCCAGCTTCACACACAGAAGTTAAGCTAAGTTCAAAGACATTTGTTCTTAGCTAACTTAAAGTTATACTTTTAAACCAAACAAAGATCACATGTGCTTTGTGATTCTACGCACTTTCTCATATTTCTCCTGTTTGTTCTGGACTCTCAGGCTAGATCTCTCCTGTGAAAGCAGATAGAATGAGAGTTGCCAAATCATTTCTGTCTGCTCTGTGTATGGATGTTAAGTTGTTTGGGGTGTGTGTTCATCAGGAAAAGATGGCCATTTCCAAGAGCAATACTACATCTGAGAAGAAAAACTTTTGAGGCTAATCTCTGGTTTCAAGAAAAGACATCAAAGCAAAAGCAATCTAGTATAATTCTATTTTAGTTTATTATAATTCTTCAATTACAAGTTAATTGTACACTCTGAAAGTAGAAATTTTATACTCTTTGTGAACACTTTTACTCACATCATATTTTTAGAAAGTATGTTTATTTTATACGCAAAGCCCTTTCATCCTGATTTTATGAATTTCATTTCATCGCCCAACTCTTTCTTCACACATGTTGCCACACTTTTATTTTTCAGTTTAAATTCATGTTATTTTGCCTCAGTTTGACTTAATTTTTGTTGAGGTTTTTCACACTAACCATATATATGAATTTATTTTTTCCTGGATTTTGCTTTTCATCTGTTTCTGTTTGTTTTGACAGCTCATCTTTCAGTTCATTTCTACCTCTATTTTCTACTTTTTTTCTCCATTACTCTAAATTCATTTCTTTATAATTTGGAGAGTCCTATATTATAAATGTTGTGCAACAAAATCCTTCTCCAATTAGAAGGCCCTGCAGGATACGTTGTGGTAAAATGGTTTGTTGCTGTGAGAAGCTGAGTATGCTTAATGATCCTACATCTGGCCTTTCAGTTTCTCATTTACTAATTCAGTGCTATATTAGAATAATACCAGCTTTTGTAATAGACATCTCTAGATGGTGCCAGCTTCTCTGTGGGAAAATCAGTTTCCTGTAGAGGTTTTCTGTACCCTTTTCCCACCCATCCTATTACCCTGAGAGAGCTAAGAACTGTGTGAAATGTATTAATTTTATATTTCAAAAATATTTTTTGATTTTTGTTTTTTTTAAAAAAGGAGTATCTCAGTATTGATTAAGATTCTTAAAAACAACTGTTGGTGTTCTTTATCAAGATTTAGAAAGCCTGCCTTAGGAATTTTGTCTTACAGAATGACTTTATTGATTTTGTAAACAAATAATTACACTTCTTCCTGCTTTTCCTCCTATACCTCTTGGCTTTTATTACTTGTATTATTTGTAATTTGTCAGGCACTATAATATGTGCATTCTGTTCTTCAAACATGCTTCCTCCAATTGTTACATCTTAGTTCCGAATGTTAATGGATTTGATGCTTGTTCCAGATCCTTTAACCACAGCCTCTCCAATTGGAATCTTTAGTCTTTGTGCTAGGCTGGATTGCATTCTGGAATTTCCAGTGCCATTGTCAAGAAGTGACGAGGGTGATCCACTTAATCCCTGTGTTCTCTCACGTATGAAACTGTCAGCAACTTAAGTCTGAACTTTCTTCCTCCTGCATTGTTATAGTTGTTTCATTGGCTTCTGTCACTAAACTCTCTCAGAGAGAAGCTTGGAGCCAGTCTGGTTTTTCCCCATTGATAAATGACTCACTTTTATTCATTCAGAATGTTGAAAAATTATTTCTTTACACTTTAGGTTCAACAGCTTAACCAGAATATGTCTTTATATTAACCTATATACTCTATCAAATGTGTAAGTTTGCTTTTTTTTAAATTTCAGTGACGTTTTCTCCTATCATATATCTTATTCTTTTATGTTTCCATTGGGTTCTTTTCTTTAGACATCAACTGTCTTTTTTGTGATTGTGTTTGTATTCCATTGCTATTGTCTGTCTCATGGCTTCAGTTTTGGTCTCTTTCCCCCTTGCATTTACTATTATCCTAGTCTCTTTGTGTTTGCTTCATCTAGGTGTTCAATAGTTATTAAATTTCTTGTTCCTAAATCTTGGGAGAATCACTTAATTTCCCTCAAAATATAAGTTTCAACATAGAACTGAGGATTTTCTTTTAATTGGACTCTGTACATTTTGTTTTATATGAATAATTTTATTAAAGAATATGATCAATTTTGATAAAATAAGACACAATTGCAAATTTCTAAGTAAATCAATAAATTTTTTTCATATGAGCATATATTCTACAGTATTCAATGAATCTAAATATTCTAGTAGAGATAGCCCATTGAGGTGAGGCTAGATGAACATTGTTCTTAGATTGACAAAGAATTCCCTATTCCCAAGCATGAAGACAGATGGCCTGAAGAAAATAAATAAATAAAAATAAAGCATAATGATATTAGCAACAAAATTAGTCCTGAAAATACCAAAGCTTTTTGGTGAGAGATTAGCATCTCAGTACATGCATATACTGTTGTCTGAATTGGCCATTCCTTGTGTCTCCTTTGTTCTTATTCCTCTTGAACTTTGAACTTGTTTTTTGGCACCTAGGCCTTTTGCTTTTATTTACCTGTGCTCCTTAGGAGGTTTCCAGTGGTGGGACTTTCAGAATCTTCTGCATCTCAGACTTCTTTGTTCCTGCTCAGCTCCACTCTAGAATCTGAAACACAGTAGTTGCTTTCTAAATATGAAGAAATGAATTTAGGAATGAATGAATCTTTTAAAACATGTTTTTGTTTTCTAAAAACGAAGACTAACTCTATCAGGGAGGTTTGTGGAAGCTCAGAGGAACAAGGAAGAAAATGGGAAATAACCCTTAATATTTAACTTTTTAATCTTGGTAGGGTTAGGCTAAAGATACAGTACATGCTTAACAAGAAGGTATTAATTTTTATACTTCCAGATAATTCCTTTGAGTTACTTTTATTAAATAAAAATATTAAAATGTAGTGGAATAACTGTTTCAAATTTTTCTCATGAAAGAACCAACTTCTGTGGTCTTATTGCCTGCATACACGTGTCTCAACTCTTGCCCATGTTCTTCAATACTATTGTAATTTTATAAATACTTCTGTAGTCTGTATCCCAGTAGAACATTGCAGGAAGTTTCTGGTTAGTGTTTTCAGTCCACCATCATGAACTGATATTAGTTCTTATTTAGTGAATTATTTAGTTCATAGGGAGAAAAATGCTCTGTGCTTTTTTTTTTTCTCTAACAGATCATCATGAAAAAGTTTTCAGAATATGGTGGGTAGTTAAACCTTCTGTTCATAAAGGCTTTGCTGGAACTAGCACAATGCAATGGTCACAGAAATGTGTGGTGAAGACTGTTGTAAGAGATAGGCTTTATTTTTCGTAGGGAAACGTGACTTTTCTTCTAAAACTAAAAAGTTCAGTGAACAAATTAAAAGTGTACTAAAATCCTCAATTCATTTTTAGGAAAATGCAGACACAGTGAGATCCAACAAGTTATCTCTGTGTAATTTGTCATGTGTGATTTTTCAGAATGGTGTGATTAGCTGTCTGAGGAATACATCACAGATTAAAGTGGATTTCACTTCCCAAAGTGGATTAGTTCTGTGCTCACAGAAGCACAGCAAGTCTTGGAGAAATCTAATGAAATAAAACATTTCTCTACCTATGGCCTGGGGGATATTTGTCTGCTGAAGTACCTGTAAAAGTCTCTGCCTGGCATCTAGGAGACACCTCCATGTTCTTTCTTAAATACAATGAAGTGCTCCTTTGTGATCAAGAGGCCACATATTTTCTAGATTCTCTAGAAGGCTCGTTATTTGTCACTGCTACCTCTTCTACCAGACTACCCTTTTCAAAGAGCCAGGATCATAGGGCAGGAAGGGAAAGAAGTTAAATAGATTTAATATGTTTTCCTGAGAGTGGTCACTCCAGTCCATTGAATGAAGCCCAGGGTGAAGTAGAGGTCACTTGCCCATGCTTGGAAGAACGTCATTTCTCTACTTAGGCCCTTTAAAGCTGATTCAGTCTATAAAATTTTGTGGCCGATATAAATATCTAATTTGAAGAAATTCCGTTTGTGCTGTGTATTCTTTTGGTACTGAAAATATAAATGGGAATCTAGACAAATGTTTATTAGCTTCTTTGGAAGTTCGACAATAAAACATCCTGAAACTGCCGACGTGGGCATGAATGCTTTTTAGAACTGCAAACTACTACTTTAAATGTCTGCAGTCTGTAGTAAAAGACAGAATAATTTACTTTATCAGATAGGGAATGGTTTGGACTGTATATTACCCTAAGCTTACGGAGACTTTCAGAAATCTGGCCTTTTGCTGGAGTGTTTCATACCTTGAAGCAATTTAGGAGTGAAGCAGCTCCAGCTCTGTGTTGTGTGTGGGAAGATGGAATGGAAAGTGCTTGCCATCCCAGTGTTAAGTGTCAGTGGCACTGGAAGATTGAAAGGCTCCTGAGAACTCCGCTATTTGAGAGCTAATTCCTTTTTTCCCTTGGGTTCAGCTATGAGGCTTGAAAACATAAGGGGTGTGTTTCCCTTAGTTGTTCTCCTGAACTTTGAACTAATATCTCCTGTCATCTCTTGGTCTTTGTGCAATGTCACACTGTTCTTTTTTTTAAAATTTAATGCTTGTTGAGTTTTAATGGAAATTTCCAACCCAAGGGACCCACCTGGATTGATATTCAGAATTGTTTTTATTTTTCAGTGAATTTTAAGAAATTAAAAATAATCTTTTCTTCTTAATACCCATGTACTAGAATACTAGAAATATTTAAATTCTGGGGTGCATGTCTCATGTACCTTTGGAATGAATAAATCAAAATAAACAATGATCAGATGTGACAGCTGCGAGGCTGGCTCGGAGGCTCTGAGCTAGTGACTGCATGCTTTTGCTTTAATCACTGAAATACTAAATTATTTTAGCTATGTGTTTCTTGCTTCTATATTTAGGTTTATCAGTATCTGAAGCGATTGCTAAAGAGCTGGAAAGTGGTGTCAAAAACTGGATAGGTTATCCAATTCTAATTTGTTTTCACAGTGTGAAGTTGTTAATAGACTAATAAGCTAGTAGGAGAAGAAATAATGGGTTTATGATCTAGAGACACTATTAAAATTGTAAATGAATAGCTTAGCATATGTCTGTGATGAGAATAAAGACAAAAATTAAAAGAAAAAAAAAAACAAAGCAAATGGGGAGGATGCCTGGTCTGCTTAGAAACATTGACAGGAAGTAAGGTTAATGAGAGCTAAGTTGAAATCTTTCTATATTCTAGAATATTCTCTCCCTGCTTTCCAGTTCTTTCCATGGCAGTGCTGCAGGCTGGACTCTCTTGGTCCTCTATATAACTGTACAGTTTTTTTCTATTTCCAGTTTTTAATAATGTAGATAGATAGATTGATTGATTAGACTTGGTTTCCTAAGGAAAGTGAAAAGATGAAGTCTGACAGATCAATCTAATTAGGGATTTATTATTCTAAATTCTGGAGGACTATTTTGTCATAGGGTATCTGAGGGCACCTCTGTTTCAATTTCCTATTGTCTCCTCTTCCTTCCCTCAACTCACTTGCCTCTGTGTGCAGAGGTATAACACCACCAGAAAGTAATTCAAAGGCTGTCTGTGCAGTAAACTAAGATTAATGAGAATTAAATCCCTGAATGATTGTATGTTCTCCAAAACCGAGAAGAACACCTTTTCATTAAAGTTGCAGACACAAAGGTTTGGAAATATTTCCCTTCAAATGTTAACATAGCCCACTGAAGAGAGGGGAGAACTATAATAAAGAAAAATAAGCACCAGACATATCTGGTTGACATTTCTGCTAATGTCACCCAAAGGAACACAGCTGCAATCCATCCCTCGGACGAAGGACATGGAGACCAGGAGTCTGTTGCAGCACAAAAACAGGGAAAAGGACAGCGTCAGAGGTGATTTAGAAAATAAATAAACTGCTTTTTGAAGATGTCTTTAGAGAAAAGGTTATTTCAAAGTATGATAGTTACAAAAACTCTCTCAGCAAATCAAGATTTGGGCAATATCACTCCTAGGGTTCTTAAAGGATTTTGAGCATAAATATGTTCTGCCTTTGGCAATTATAGATAACATGAAAAAAAACATCTTTGCTTGTTCCACTTGACTCTATTTCAAAAGGATGTTAACCCAGCCCAGAGGCCAAGGAGGAAACAGCCTCAGCCACTGAGAGCTCAGGATTAATATTTGAGGGAAAGGTGGATCACTTGGCCAAGGGGGTGGGACAGGGTGGGCCAGTGTGGAAGCTACAGAAAATCCTCCCTCCCTCACAACACAAGAGTACTGCATTCAGAAACGTCCTCCTTTGACAAGTAAGTTACAATTGCCTAATTTAATAGCTGTGACAGCATACCCTACTTGTAGTATAAGGACAGCGCTATGTGGTCATCCATTATGGTCTCTTCACATCTCTGATTTTTTTTTTTTTTTTTTGTACCAGGGATTGAACTTGAGGGCACTCAATAACTGAGCCACATCCCCAGCCCATTTTTGTATTTTATTTAGAGACAGGGTCTCACTCAGTTGTTTTGTGTTGCACTGTTGCTGGCTTTAAGCTCTCAATCCTCCTACCTTAGCCTCAGGAGCCGGTGGGATTACAGGCATGTAATCCGGCCATACCTCTGAATTTTAATAAGAATATTCTGTATACATGGTTCTACTTGTTTTTGTCCACCAAAAAGTTTGAAGTCCATTTCATTATTTTGAAATTAGGGTGATAACCGATGAGCAGCCAGGCTCACAGAGGGTAAGGAACTTGCCTACATGCACATAGGCAGGAGCTGCAGGCTGGCATGGGTCCTGAGCAACCTGGCTTCACAATTGTTCTTAACCACTATACTGAACTCTCTTAGTTGAAAAATTACCAAACTTCTGCATTAGGAATATTTTGAGTTCATAATTCCTGACTTTTATTTACAAATTTACTGTCCAGCTATAGATGTAAATGTTTTTCACAAACACAAAACAATGATAGCAGTGTACTGATGGGGTTGGTGGGACTATGTTTTTCCTCAGTTCTCACAGGGAATAAATATATGGAATAAATATATGAAATATATAAGAATAAGTATATGAAATAAACATACATATCAAAACTCATACATTTATGTGCTGATAGGGTTTGGCTACTTACTTATACTCCCAAGAAACTGACTCCTTATTATGAATTATTTTTTGGCCAAAATGAAAGATCTGATTATCGACTAACTGGATGCCATTCCCCCATAGTACAAAACTCTCCATATGATTAGTTGGAGCAATGTGGCAAGTCCAGAGATATCCAGAGAAGCAGTTTTGGAAAGTGTTTTCATCTTTCCTACTAGCCCCATACTTCTCATCCTGATTTTTATTGCCTTCCTGTGATTCCTATAGTGTTCTGCTACTTTTAGCAAGATCCTTCCCCTTTTCCACCAGAACTTTGCTAGACTGGTTGGAAATTAGATAAATGCTTGTTTGTTTATACAAAGAAGAAAAATTGACTGAAGCATGAATCCCCTGGCCAAAAATTAAGTAAAACTAGGCAGCCAGTAGAGGAGAGGTATTTGGAAACATGTCAGAGTCCTCACTGCATAAATATTTCCGTTTCAACAATACCATCCCATCTTTGTTTTACAGTTACAAACTACTCAAACACTTACCCCTTTCCAGTGTTTTAGGTAATATATTTTAGGGAATTTTCGGCAGCCAATGTAAAATGCCTTTTTCTTTGTGCTGTGAAATAAGTTCCAAGCAAATCAGAAAATTTGGCTGTAGTTGAATTCTTCTCCCTTCTTATGTTAATGTGGGGGAGGGGTGGAGATTATAAAATTTATTTCTAGAGGATATTTGCATATTTTAAAATACTTCAAAAGCCTGTTATGCAAGCTTATTCAGTAGTTTTTCAAAGTCAATTAATTAAGCAATTGCTACTCTTTTGATTGATCCATATTTATGCTCTTATTAATCCTTAAAAGTGGAGTTGCTGGTTTTTGAGAATGACTCAGCCCTCGGAGTTGAGAAGTATCTGGAGAGATGCCAAGGCCCCTTATGTAGGTACCTCTCTGGACAGGGCAGCTGCAGGACTGGACAAATCGGAACTTCCCTTCCCCCACCATGACTGGGGGTATCTTCATGAATGCCTGTGACATTCTCTTACATGAGTTTTCTGGCCATTGTTACATTGGTTGTTTTTGCCTCTGTGCCTTAAATGAAATTACTCTTCTTTAATTTCCCCAGCAATGGTAGGAAATGTTCTGATCCTCAGTACCTAGAATCTGTGAGTTCGCAGTGTAATGCATTACAATTCATATTACACATACAGAGCCCAAAGCAATGTGCTTTGAAGAACTATTTGTCAACAGCATCTAATGTCCAAGATGTGCTGATAGAGTTTGGCTACTTACTTAGACTCCAGAGAAACTAAAATGCTCTTAAGGAAACATGAAAAAGAGTGTTCATGACACTATTATTTGTAATATTGAAAACTTGAACTTAATTATCTATCAATAGTAAAATAATAACATGATATTGTATTAATTAAAATTTTACAAATATTTCTCTGAATGAATCTTCACTACATCCCTGGGAGGTAAGGTGTTATTTCTGTTTAGATGACATAAACAAGACTTGAAAAGATTGCACAACTTGCTTTACTAAGTAGCTGTTACTAAAGGTCACACCTGACTCTAAAGCCTAACTTCTGGAATATCAGGTGGCGTCTAGGAGTTACAAAAACTATGGAGTGAGACCTAAAGAACTGTCGGATAAATTTGTATTGTTTCAGTTTATGGTAATTAGTTAGAGCTGCAACAGAAAACTAGTACAGGATAGTTTCCACTTATTGGCTTTTATGAGTAATGCTGCTATGAATATTGGTGTCAGAGTATTTGTGTTGACATATGTCTTCATTCTTTTGAGTATTTATTTATGTAGGAGTCAAATTGCTGGGTCAGTGATAACTGAATTGATAACTTTCGGAGGAACTACCAGACCGTTTTCTAAGTGGCTGCATCACTTTACATTCCCCAGCAGTATTTCCATTTCCCTCATCCTTACCAACACTGTCCCTTTGATTTTAGACATTCTAGTGGATGTCAAATGGTATCTCATTGGGGTTTTGATTTGCATTTTCCTAGTGACTAATGAAATTAATCTTCTTTTCAAGCGCTCATTAGCCATTCATATATCTTCTTTGTAGAAATGTCTATTCATGTCCTCTGTCAATTTTTTAAATTATTATTTTATTATTTTTTTTTTACTTTATATATTCTGGATACAAGACCTTTATCAGATATGTGGTTAGTAAATATCTTATTCCATTCTGTAGGTTGTATTCAGAGTTTTTAATTTTGATGAAGTTCAGTTAATCTATTTTTTTCTTTTATCTCTTGTGTTTATAGTAGGATATCTAAGAAACTAATCAGAAGTCACAACAGTTTGTGTCTTTGTCTTTTTCTAAGATCTTACAAGTTTCATCTCTTCATCTGTTTAGGTCTTTGATTCATTTTGTATAAATTTGTGTATGCAGTATGAGGTAGGTGTCCAGCTTCATTCTTTTGCATGTGAAATCCAGTTTCTCCAGCATGGAAATGCAGTTAATTTCTAATTGAAATGTGAACCCCCAGGAGATTATATTCAGGTCCTTAGGATGCTCCTGGGGCCTGGGCAGGCTGTTGCTGAAGCTCTGCTGCACATTTAGAACCTGCTGTGTTGGTGACAGCCTTTTCTCTCAGTTCTCTGCAGTGAAGAATGTGTCATAAGCTTCTGTTCCCATGTGGATTGCCAGTACCTTGTTAAAAAGTTTGCAAAATATAGAATACCAAGGATACTTTTACTCAAAACCATTTTGTCATCTTTTCCTTCAGTTTTCCTTTCATTTCTGATGGTCCAGTGTTTTTCTACAAAAAATCATCATAAGAATTGCTATGATTAGGAATAATGCTAAACAAAGATTTTGATATTAACTTACCTCTCTACTCTGCTCAACTCCTTAGTTCCCCAGAAATAATCGTGTATACCAGGGTCACATTGCATTTTCTTCCTCATTCTCTAGTGTCTTTATGTTATGCTTCCCAAGAAGACTTTTTTTTTTCTCATTTGTCCTTAAGTCAGGGATGGCTCTATATCATCCTATTTATCTATGACAGGATGACCGTGGGAAGTAGCATAGGTCTGATTTAGAATGTCACCAAAATTAAGCACTTCCCAGATTATCCACAGGATCCATTATCCCCAGAGACCTTATTTCTTAAAGGATGGTTCAGGGGCCTCTTACTGGACTATATTTAAAAATACAAATGATTTACCTAATGTGTTTTTCTTGGTAATTAAGAACCAGTGCCTTATGGTGGTCAGCTTAAGATGAAATACAATAGTAACAGTAGTCACAAAAGTAATAGTAATAGTTGTCTCTTGTTTTAATAGTGAAGGAATCTGAACTCTTTAGTATGTGTGTAGAATCTGTGTAACTCAGCAGAACATCAAGAGCAATGGCTCTTGGAAACGTCACTTCTACCACTACCAGGAGGAATAGATCAGAGTATAGTTCTGAACCATAGTTGAAATGAAAGAATTTGCAAAGCCATCTCATTTGTTCATTTATCTCAGTGTAATAATTTTTGTTCTATCTCTGTTGAGGTTGTTACAGGGATACCAGGAGCTCCAAGTCTGACCCCTACGGATAGTAATGATGTGAAATGCAACTGTGTTTTTGTTAAGCTCTGTAAAACATGAAAAATTGTCCTCATCTGTGATGCCTCTCTTGCTCCTTGAAAAAGACAGTGTTGACCCAAACTTCATGATAAATAACTTTGGATAATAATGGTGAAAGCTGAGGGAGACTAATGTTTTGCTTCACAGAAATTCTGCTGCCTGACACTTGTGTATTTGAAACAGTCAAGAAAATAATTTGCTGAAAATGAGCAAAAACTATTAAACTAAGAGCTACGTCCTTTGGAAACATATGAGTGAAAAACTGAAATGCTATCATGCAAGCTCATAAATCTTGATCCATCATTACAAACCTTCATCAGAAAATTATTCATACATCCCTCTTCTAATGTGAATTTTAAATGCAGAATTTTAAAAAGGGGAGAGTCTTTGTGACAACAGATAGACAAGGGAAAGGATAAACATCTGAGGAGAGTGAACAGCGTCCACACAAGGGATGTTGAAGGGGGTAGTGAGGGGGGCTGCTGGCACAGAGGATAGTCACATATGGTCTCTTAATTGAGGTGGGAACGGGGAGGACAATATAGTCAGCCTGTCTTTGAAGGTTTGTTATTGTCACAAGATCATTGATTTTTCTTCCTTTGACTTATTAAGGACAGTATAGAAATCATTACATTAGTAACATTTTGAAGTTTTGTTTAAAAAAAGAAAACAAAAAGCTCTCCCCTTAAAATTCAAATATCACATCTCAGTCTTGTGATTGAGAATATGTAAGATGGTGCTGTGCATATTAATAACAAAATGGTATTAATCTATCATACTAAAAATAAGCACAACCAACACCACTTTAAAATATATTTCCTGACCCAAACTTGGAAGATAATCCTGGGATGACAAATGATTAATTAGAAATACGTCGACCTCAGCCACCAGAGATGAAGGTACCTGTAAGATAAAATCCATGAGAAATTAGTTTTAAATAACTTCATTTCTCATATCATAGTGGCATTTTTTTCTGATACCAACTTTAGTATCTATCATCAAATGACAGTAAAAGATGATGCATAATTCAGAAAGCCTGAATTGCTGAATAATGACACAGGGACATCAAAAACAAGGTGTAACAGAGGAAAGGGAAGCACCACCCTGCCTATCCAATTCTTCCCCACATCCTCAAACCTTCCCACCCTTCCTTGGAGAAAAAACAATCCTCCATATCCTGGCAACCTCTTTACCCCATTTCCCCTTCCTTGGTCAAGGTTTCTTGAGATTATTCAGATGTGAAGCAAGGTAGCAGCAGGGTTTTTCCAAAGACTCCTAAAGATTTCATCTCTCATTGTTTTTAATTGACGTCTTTAAAACATGAGGTTAAACATGGAAATTATATATAATAGCAAAGCAATTCACTTTTCAAATTGACTGTTTTAAAAATTCCCCTTGAAATCTAATTGCTTTATGGATTTTTCCTCCCCTTCCTTCAACATACCTGAATTACAGTTCTCAGTGGGGGTTACAGACATTCTATTTTCAGTGTTAATCCTGGACACTAACAAAGATAATCCATTCTTTTTTAAGTGGTCCTTGCTGATGTTGCTAGGGCTGTGGCCCTTCAGCAAAGAAGGGATAATTCCTGTTTGGGCCATGAAAAAATAAATGGAATAATTGAACTGCTATTTTTTGTTAGAATCCACTCAATGGAAATTCTCCTGTTCAGCATGACTTTCAAACCATTTAATGATTCTGAAATTACACTCAATCTCCTGGCATTATAAGTGTTGGCAGCATTAAAATTGGGCATATAATTCAAAATTGCAAAGAAGATATTATATAAATTAAAAGACGACAGATCTCGCCCATCTTGCATGGTGTGGTGGCGCATGCCTGTAATCCCAGTGGCTCAGGAGGCTGAAGGAGGAGGATCATGAGTTCAAAGCCAGCCTCAGTAACTTATTGAGGTCTTCAGCAACTCAGTGAAACCCTGTCTCTAAATAAAATACAAAACTGGGCTGGGATGCGGCTCGGTGGTCAAGAGCCCCTGGGTTCAATCCCTGGTACCAAAACAAAAAAACTCCTCAAATCTCAATTCATCTAGTGTTGTCTTCTGGAAAAATCTGTAGTGAAAAACCAATGCTATAGTGAAATAGGATAAAATAAATTGCTAAAAAAAAATGAAATAAGACAAGTCCATATTTTTTTAAAAGTATTATCAGATTCAACTAACATAAAATTACTTTGTCCACATTCCATTAAAGTCTTTAAATAGTCCATCTCAATTTTTGTGTGAGGAACAATACCACATAGCATGGTCTGTGGCCCACACTTTTGAGTGGCATTAATGTATTGTGCTCACATTTATTCACTTGTACCTGGGGCCATTCCAAGTCATCTTGTGCTTTTAACAAATTGTTGTTTATGCCTTTGGGTAAATTGTGCACTTAAAATAAGACATGTGATTTTTAAATGGATAGAAGTTCATCTAAATTGTGAACTCCTATACATTGTTAAATGGTCACAGGAGATTTTAACAATTATTTGTTGAACACTACTTGCTATATTTCATATTTTTTTTAGCATTTATTTTCTATCAACCCATTATAAAACCTCACCCAACCACCTCTCCATCTCAAGGCCAAATGGTGTTTTTGGTTTATTTAATTATTAAATGGTGTTTATTTAATTATTAAAGCTAATCTGGGATTCTGGTTTTGTTTAAAATTGAAAGGAAGAGGTTGCTTTAAAGACTATAGGAAAATAATCATGCTCTATTTTAATTTCACTCGGATTTTAAGCAGTTAAAACCTTTTTAGTTTCATGAATTTCTTATTAAGATGGGGTACTTAGAAATACAGTGTTATAGTTATGTAGAATAACAGCTTGATGGGAGCCTCTACTGAATAGATACCATCTGCCATTGGTGGTTATGTTAGCTTCTCTCTTCTGTTGTACAAGTTGAACAAGGTGGACATGTTTAAGGTGGAAAGGACTCATGGGCACACTGACTATCTCACATATTTGGAGAGCTACCATGTGAAATCAGAAAGTTGAGTAACTGAAGATCACACAGAATAATGGAAAGCAACAGAGAGGCTGATTTCCATTCCATGAAGGGTTTCCAAACATGGAAAACAAGGAGGAACTGAATAACTCTCCTGGTATTTTTCAATTATGAACTCTTCTGCAGGTGAAGCTCCTAGGGATGATAATAGGAAAAAGGAAAAAAAAAAGAGAGAAAAGGTTGGAATACTTTGAGGAGGTGAAGTGGCAGTTCTGGTATCTGTAATGGAGACATCCTACTGCATTTTTCCCCTTAATTATGAAGTAGTCTAAACCTATAGAAAAGCACACTCAGTTCTGCTTGTACACGTGTGTACCCGTTCCTCTTTGTCTCTTTGATGTTAAAGATACACCTAAAGGCTCACCACCACCATTCTATCATTTTCACTTCTTTCTTTCCCAGAGATATCCACTGAGTTGCTCAGGAACTCTCTTCTGTCTGTCCTTAGGTCCCTTTTTTGTGGAAAATTTTAATTTTACTTTCTGACTTTTTTCACACTCATGGAAACTCTGGGTGGTGGTAGTTGTCTTAACATCTCTGATATTAATAATTGAGATAGAAATAGAAGGTTTGAGGGCTTTGCTAGGACTTAGGTTGTTAAATGCTAGTGACTATCATTTATATGTGTTTTCTAGTCCTGCCATCTCCTCGCTTATATAAAATTGTGCTAAGTTTACCCTGATTGAAGACACATATTTTAATGCCAAGAATGCTATGTATAACTTGGCTCATAGTAAGCAAACCAAACAGGACTAGATGATGATAATCATAATGCATTCATGCATGTGATATTTTTTATTCAATTCTTTCATCCATTTACTAGGTCAGTGTTTAAAGGACATTCTATGGGCCAGCCATTGTGTTAGCCTTCTGGGATACCAACCCTGGGTAGACAAAAAACCCCGCTTTCACGAAACTTACAATCTAATTGTGGGAAGAAATCAAATATGTCAGATGAAGAAGAAACACTTTAACTATAATTGCTGTAGGTGATAGGGAGTATGGATTGAGGGTATGGTCACTGTTGTATTTTGGGTATTTGGTGAAGGCCTTCTAATATGGAAATATTAGGAAATATGGGGACAAACTATAGATGTCAAGGGAAGAGAAATCTCAGGCCCAGCATGTACACAGGCCTTGAAAGGAAGCATGCCTCATACAGGACCACACACTGACTCTTTAAACAATTCTGTGGTACAGCTAATGAGTTTCCTTTTTAATTGAGGAAACTGAGGCAAATAGGCCACACTCAAGGCCACACTTGCTAACTGGTGATAAATTCAGGACTAGCATGTCTCCTGGATTACAGAATATTGTCTTTTTCAGACACAATGATTTTATTTTCTAATACACTAAGAACAAAGAACATGGTTTGATCTTACCTTTATAATTGAATCTTTGGTTGAAGTGAATAAACTTCTTAGAAACCAGTTCTCTTATATAGAGAAACTATACATTTTATAGATATCAGGTTGCTGTGAGAACCCAGAGGGCAATGTGGACCTAGCCCTGGGAACAGTAAAGTACCCCACAAATGTGTTTTGCTAGATTGTTCCTGCTGCGTGGCCCTGATTGGCCAGCCTGGAGGTTGTAAATCAACCTATCCAAGGCTGAGCCAACATACCAATGTGCAGCACGTTTGATTCCATAGATGCCCATCTCTGATGTTTCAAGAATCATAGAGGTAAACTTAATGCAGTTTTGAACAAATTTAGAAGTACTTCAATAATTGCATCTTCTTTCCTGCTTGTCCTTAAAGATAACACAGAAATGTAAATATGGCTTGATTTATTTAACTGGCACAAATTCTACTACTGTGTATTTTACCTATTTCTATTTTGAGTGCATTTTCCTTTGTGCTTTCTTGTTTCCTTTTATGTTCTGCCAAATCCCATTAACTTGTCCTTGAGCTGTGTAATCTAGAGTTTAGCTACTGGTGAGTGATGGGGTACGCCTCAAGGGGAGACCTGACTGCAGGGAGTAGCCAACTCTTTTTGCAAGTGTTGTAGCTCAGCCTGGCCCCTGACTACTTGAGGGCTATTGGATGGTGAAAGCATCTGCTGGTTTGACAGTCCTGGTACAAGCTGAGCATCGTGAAGAAATTCCTAATTGTTTGATATGGCTGAGGAAGCAAGGAAGATCAGTGAATTTTGAAGCACAGAGGGAGTGGAAAAGAAATGAGAGTGAGGAAGCAGAGGCATCCAGATCCATGACAGCCATGATCTAGGGTGTAGATTTTTTTTTTTTTTTTTGGTACCAGGGATTGAACCCAGGAGCACTCAAAACTCAGCCCCAGCCCCAGCCTTTTTTTTGTTTTTTATTTAGAGACAGGGTCTCACTGAATTACTTAGGACCTTGCTAAGTTGCTGAAGCTGGCTTTGAACTCACGATACTCCTACGTTAGCCTCTTGAGCATCTGGAATTATAGGGGCGTCCCACTGTGCCTGGCCTAGGACTTAGATTTTATCATGCACACAATGAGACACAAAGAACAGGTTTTAAGCAAAGACATGAAATACTGAATGTCACATTCTGGCTACCATGAAGACAAATGGGGTCCGAGAATACAACACATGGATAGCTTTGCAGAGATCTACTTGTGATACAATATGATGGTGTCTTGTGAAAGTGGAAGCCAGAGTAATGGGATCAGTGTTGGGTTCAAGGTATACATAGCAGTGACATTAACAAGTCACAAGATGGACTGAGTAGGGTGAGATGGTTATGAAAAAGGATGGAATCAAGGATATTTTATAGTTTTCAACATAAACAACTAAGTAAATTAGTGGTATCGTTTACTGTAAAGGTAAAAGACTTGAAGTGTAGATTAGGAAAGACTAAAAGAGGGAGAAGGTAGGAAATCACTAATGTTGTTTGGCCACATTCAGTGTGAGAAGCCTGTAACAGACACGATAGTGGTACTGCTGGTTAGAAGATGCAACATGGATGTTAGCGAGGATATGGGGAAAAAGGTACAATCACGTGTTGCTGGTGGGACTGCAAATTGGTGCAGCCACTATGGAAAGCAGTGTGGAGATTCCTCAGAAAACTTGGAACAGAACCAACATATGACCTAGTCATCCCATTCCTAAGTTTATACCCAAATGACTTAAAGTCAACATACTACAGTGACGTGGACACATCAATGTTTATAGCAGCTCAATTCACAGTAGCCAAACTATGGAAACCTTTAAATAGATGAATGGATAAAGAAAATGTGGTATATACAATGGAATTACTCAGGCTTAAAGAAGAATGAAATTATGGCATTTGACAGGAAATGTATGGAACTGGAGAATATCATGCTAAGCGAAATAAGCCAATCCCAAGGAACCAAAGCTGCATGTTTTCTCTGATATGTGGATGCTGATTTAAAATAAGGAGGAGTGGGCTAGAGAAGAAAAGAGGTACTTTGGATTGGGTGGAGGGGAGTGTGGAGAGTTGAGAAGATGGGGGGCAGGAACAATAGTAGAATGATTTGGACATTATGACCATATGTGCTTATCTGATTATATAACCGGTATGATTCTGCATCATGTACAACCAGAAGAATGAATTATGTTCCATTAATGTATGATGTGTCAAAATGTATTCTACTGCCACATATAACTAATTAAAATAGATTTTAAAAAATTAAAAAAGATGCAAGCTCGGAAGTTGGTGTGGGCTGGAGATACAGACTTGGAATTCATTAGCTCTCCAGTAGTATTTAAAGCAAAGCATTGGCTGGTTGAGATCACCTACAAAGAGCCTGTAGCCAAGACAGAGAGAGTTGGGGTGCAGCAAGAGAACTGATGCAGAAAGGAGAGAAGAAGGATCATACCCTAAACAAAATGGAAAACCAGGTTTTGTTAATTTTTTTTAAAGAGGGAATAATAGCAATGTCTCATTTGTGGATGAGATATCAATATTGTTGCTTTAAGTACAATATTGATGTCTTGGTATCCTGAAGAATTCAGGATGACTATCTTAACTTTTTAAACAATTATTTTAAAACAATACATTTTCATTCTTAAAAAAAATTAAAAATGTTAAGTATAGAGAAAGTCACTTAAGATTTGATGGCAGTTCCATTTTTTAAGTCCAAACTACACAGCCACATCAATGTTTATAGCAGCCCAATTCACAATAGCTAAACTCTGGAACCAACCTAGCTGACTTTCAGTAGATGAATGGATAAAAAATGTGGCATATATACACAATGGAAAATTACTCAGCAATAAAATCATGGTATTTGCAGGTAAATGGATGGAGTTAGAGCAGATAATGCTAAGTAAAGTTAGCCAATCCCAAAAAAACAGATGCCAAATGTTTTCATTGATATAAGGATGCTGATTCATAGTAGGATAGGGAGCAGGAACATGGAAGGAATAGACAAACTCTAGATAGGGCAGAGGAGTGGGAGGAGAAGAGGGGGACATGGGGTTAGAAATGATGGTGGAATGTGATAGTCATCATTATCCAAAGTACATGTATAAAGACACAAATTGGTGTGAATATACTTTGTATACAACCAGAGATATGAAAAATTGTGCTCTATATGTGTAATAAGAATTGTAATGCATTCTGCTGTCATACATAAATTTTTAAAATTAATTAAACTAGTAGATGGGAAATTTATTTTAGTGTATTTTCTCAATCTTCCCTAATGCCTCTAAGACTTTTTATGTAATTGAGGTGATAATATATGGATATTGACAACTGTGCACAGTTCCCTTACACTCTACATTATAATAGAAGCAATTTCCCATGTTAATTTTTTAAGTAAAATTGTTCTACTTGCATAAGTATTTTTAAACTTATGTTTAAATGCTTCAGTCTGTACCTTTAATATTCTTTGAGTAATTCCTGCTTCTTTGTTTCCTCTCAGAGAATAGAGTGAAGTGTTCAACTTACCACCTTGACCTGATATCTCCCTACTACCACAGTAGTGCACAGGAAAAGTTAAAAGTTTGTCAAACTGCCAGCTTAGAAATTTGACTTAGCAAGATTGCCTGTAGTGAGGGACCCACTTGATATTGAAACCTTGCAATTTAGCACTATACTTCATTTTCCTTTAGCTTTAAAATGAAAATTTGTCATGAATGTTCCTTTCTCAGGTTAGATTTCATAACAAAAAAAAATCTTTTAATATATCTAAATCATGTGACTTTAAAAGTAAGATGACAGACAAAAAAGAACATTAGTGAAATACACAGTTCTCTGTAAAATCCTCCAAACATAGAAAGGTAAATATATTTTCTGTACACAAAAGATCATACTCAATATCAATTGAGACAATAGCTGTTTTTGAACTCTTGATCAAATAGTACTATATAAAAAAATTTAAATGTCCTGATACAAAAAATACTAAGTAAAATATACACCATATCAGAAAAGCCCATGATTTTGAAATTTTTATGTATTGTAGAATGTCTTTAACCTTGCATATTTTTAGCCCACAGAAAAATCTAGATTCAAATTGAAAAGTAGCACATATCATTCATTTAATAGTAGTAAGGTTTGAACTGAGAAAAACACAGACCATTCTAAGACCCTTCAAAATAAAGGAATAGAATTGTCATCCAAAAGGCATTTTAAAAAACACATCATTATATGGGACAATAGAAATATATCTTTAATCAAAATGCATTCACCTTCTAGAGAGATTCTATCGCTAAGAAATGATGACAATTAGAGATGGCCGATTGAGGGTTCTGTGTATGCCTGCATGTCTTTTTTCTATTCAGTTTTTACTCTGAGGTTTTTGTAGCAACTTTTTATTACAAACAGATAAGGTGATTTTTATGTCCCATAATTAGTCTCCCATCGTATCTTTTTTGCAGGGAGGGGTTACCAGGAATAGTACTCAGGAGCCGACAACCATTGAGCCAAATCCCCAGTCCTATTTTGTATTTTATTTAGAGACAGGGTCTCACTGAGTTGCTTAACACCTTGCTTTTGCTGAGGCTGGCTTTAAACTCTCAATCCTCCTGCCTTTGCCTCCCGAGCCACTGGGATTACATTATGGTGTCCATTATATCTTGGCATCATATTCTACAATAGGTATGCAGGTGTGTGCACAGGCGTGGGAGCAAAAGCTGCCTGAGCTTCAATCACAGGTATATCCTATCTTAGTCTGACATTGTGTATCTCCTAAAGATTTTGTTTAGGAACTGATGCATTAAAAAGCCTTACATATTCTTTGTTGAACTAAAAGAAAGTGTTATAGACATAAAGGTAATTCCATTTTAGAGAGGATTGTACAACATATAGAACTGGACTGAAGACAACTACTCTCATGATTCTCTTCCTCCTTTGGTGGTTTTGCTCCACAGGACACAGAGCCATAGGTTCCATGTTGTTTGCAGGTCAGAATAGTAGGAATCTTGTAGAGTCTCAAGGTTTTCATCATTAGACAGATGGGGAGAGGAAAGCAAAGGACCAGAATCTCACGAGGGGGATACACAGAAAGATACAGATTGCACAACCGTATATTGAATGTCTGCAGTATTCTGGGCACTCGGCAATCCCTCTCATACTCCTCATATAACACTCGCCTGTTTTGCTGATGAGAAAGCTGAAGCTTAGAGAATGCATATAACCTCACCCAATAATGTCTTGGGTAAAGGTAGTCCTGAAGCTTGTACGAAAGTTTCCTGAAACTGAAGGCACCAAAGGACTTTGGAATAAATAGTGCAAAAGAGTAGAGGGGAAGTCTGAATCAGTTCTTTTTGAGGTGGCTGTAACCTGTCCTTTTGCTGGTCTCCCATAGAAATATTCATGCTATAAGAGCAGACTTAAATAAATC
Source organism: Callospermophilus lateralis (assembly GCF_048772815.1). Classification (NCBI taxonomy): domain Eukaryota; kingdom Metazoa; phylum Chordata; class Mammalia; order Rodentia; family Sciuridae; genus Callospermophilus; species Callospermophilus lateralis. The sequence goes on along the minus strand of NC_135307.1, from coordinate 37,438,551 downwards.
GGAGTTTTCTGTTTGAAAGGGACACTTGTATATATGGGAAACTGAGACAAAAAGAGGTTAAATGACTTCACCCAAAGCCACATTGCCACTAGTGGCAAAGCCAAGACCTGAACCCTCAGGCTGTGATCTTTCAACATCCTATTTTAGCTATTGTGAATAGTACAGCAACAAACATGAACATGTGTGTCTCTTTGATATGCTAATCTTATTTCCTTTGGCTATGTATGCCCAGAAGAGGGTTAACTGGATCAAATAGTAGATCTATTTTTAGTTTCTTGAGGAACCTCCACACTGTTCTCCATAGTGGCTGTGCTAATTTACATTCCTGCCAACAGTGTGTGAGAGTTCCCTTTCTCTACATCCTTGCTTGCATTTGTTATTTTTTGTCTTTTTGATAATAGGTATTCTAACTGAAGCAAATCAACCTAGATGCTGATCACGGTGTGAATGGATAAAGAAAATGTGGCATATGTGTCCAGTGGAAAATGTGATTTATATGTCCAAAGGAAAAAAAAATGGGCAATATCCTGTTATTTGTAACAAAATGGGTAGAACTAGAAGATGTTAAATGAAATAACTGAGTCTTTTAAAAATTCTGCATGTTCCCTGTCATATATGAATGTTTTTTAAAAAGTTGGGAATGTATGGTAGTGATCCCTGGAATCTGGGAAGGGTTGGGAGGAGAGGAAGATACCGAGAGGTTACATATTGTTACCCAAACACAGATGGAAGTAATAAGAACTGTGTTCTACAGCATAATGGGGTAACTGTTTTTCAAAATAATCTATTATATATATGGATATATATATATATAAATGTATATATTATGCATATATATGTATGTATATATGTGTGTCTATGTATACATGTATAGACATATATATGTATGTATGTATGTGTGTGTGTGTATATATATATATATATATGGCAGTACTTGGGATTGAACCCTGGGGCCCTCTACCACTGAGCAACACCCCTAGACTATTTCTTTTTTTAAGACAGAGCTTTCACTAAGTTGTTAAGGATGGCCTCAAACTTGCAATTTTCCTGCCACAGCCCTCTAAGTAGTTGGGATTACAGGCTTGCACCACTGCGTCCAGCTGGAAATGGAAATCACATATTGTGTATGTGTATTAAAGTACCACACTGTACCCCATAAATATAGGCAATTATTACATGTTAATCAAATATTTGTTTCAAAATCTTGAGGAGAAAAAAATCCTTATAATAATCAGTATGTGTATATGTATGTATTTTTGTAGTACCAGAATTGAACTCAGTAGTGCTCTACCCCTGAGCTACATCCCCAGCCCTTTTTAATTTCTTTATTTTGAGGCAGGGTCCCACTAAGTTGTAGAGGCTGGCCTCAAATTTGCCATCCCCCTACCTCAGCTTCTCTGAATTGCTGGGATTACAGGTGTGTGCTTCTACACCCATCTCTAATAAGCAATATTTGAATGGGTGATTTTTTATGACCAGGTACAGTCAAAAAGAACTCTTTGAGATGCCATTCTTTCATCATTTAGGACTGGTGTAATAGAATGCCACAGAAACTAATTTTTCACAGGTCTGGAGACTGAAAAGTCCAAGATCAAGCTGGTCATGGTCTCTCCTCCTGGTTTGTAGACTGCAGCCTCCTGTTGTTTCCTCATATAGACTTTCCTGGGTACTCTCATTCTCCTGGTGTCTTCCTCTTCTTATAAGGACAATCAGTCATATTGGATTAAGGTGCCACCCTTAAGAACTCAGTTAACTTCAGCTTCCTCCTCCAAGGAACCCTGCTTCCAAATATAGTTACATGGGGGTTAAGGCTTCAAATCTGAAATTTCAGGGGATACAGTTCAGCACACAACAGGTATGTAAAAGGAATAGTAAACAGTGGCCCCTTAGGAACTTAAGTAGATACTTAAATCAACCATTTAGGTATGAAGTTGCAGTCAGATGTAGTTACCTATATTATTCAAACAAAGCCTACAAAATGACTTTGGGTCTGTGTTTAAATTAGAGGGGTGAAATTTGGAAAAGATATTTTATTTCAATTTCTTAATTCTGTTGGATCCAATATGAGCTAATGACAAGGTCACTCATAAGAATGATGTTGGCCAAAGCTCAGAAATCCATTCCCTATACCCTGAAGCCAGTCCTTGAGTTGTGTGACTGGGTATCATTATTTTTGCTCCAAAGGAACTATATCAAAACCTGCTTATGTTTGTTTGCTCAGCCAAATTATCTTCATGCATAAAGAAAACAAAGATTTAGTCAGGATTGGAAGGAGAGGCAGAATTACAAATCTTAAACTAGTGTATACAGGTATAGGCCTTTTCATAAATATTCTCTTTTAATCCTAGCAGATACTCTGTAGATTAACATCCCTATTTTTATAAATGATAAAAATTGAAGCTCTGTGATTTTATATAGTTTATACAAGTTTATAAAATAATAGTGAAATTTTGATTTAAACTTGATTTTTTTTCTAGCATATATTCCTTTTATCCATCCATGTAAGATCCCTAAGTTACAAATAACAAAATATAGCATTCTTATCATGTAGGTTACTTTTTTTGACAGTAAAGAGATCTCACATTGGATGTTCTAGTAGTCTCTATAGAACTTTTAGACATTTTAATCTTTGGAATTTTGTTTATGTACCAATTATAACTCATACCATATATGTTTACAAAGAAAACTTTAAGGGACTGTACTAGAAAATATAGAAAATCAAGATGAATACTCTGTCTTTAAGTAGCTTATGATATAGAAGAAATAAGATATAAAGTTAAGTACATGTAATGGAAGGCAGTAAGTGAATAGGTCCATCAGAGTAGCAATGACAGGAACTTGGGCAGTTAGAAAAGAGGTGACTTTTAGACTGCAGCCCAAATAACCTAAACATGACTGTGCTACCGTGGTTCACAGAGCAGATAATCCAATCTGTGCCCAACACTATTTCAACAAGAAAAAAAAAAGCAAAGAATAATCAAATCAACTGCAAATACCAAAAATGGCAGCTGTAACTGATCAGGTAATGTACTAGAAGGCTTAAGGTACACATAATTCAGAGGAATTCAATGAAGAAAAGTAAGATTGTTTAAACCTGTGCTAAATGGTTACAAGTTTCTTGCTTTGAGCCACTTTGAATGTGATTATTAGCCTTGTTTCATAAGTCCATGACATTTCAAATGAAATATGAAATCTTATTCAAAGATAAAAATATTGTAAAATCATCTGTTAGACCTAGAGATTTAACTAAAGACCTGCTACTACACTGATATTTGTACAAAGAGCCCATTGAATTCCCTATAAACAGAAAACGTTAGAACTTTAGACAAAAGCAGTTAGATGAAACAGTATCTCTAGAAACTCTGCTATAGTCATCTCATTAGCCTTCCTCACTTTAGGAGATATTATGTTATCTATATGAACTTTCTCATGTTTTCCTCTTAAGAAATATACTCAATTGATATCAACTAGTGTTCTTATAAAACTAGTGAAGAGAGGAAAATACTTTATGTAACTCATTACATCATCAAGCTATACTATGTTAGTGAACATTTCAGAATCAGTCATCAGCCATGTCTCTATAGCAATGTGAAGTTATCTAAAGGATAATGAGGTGGTCTTTACTCTTGGGGTGCTTCTGGAAGCATCTGTGGTAGGAAGAATAATGCCTCATCTCCATGGCATACTCAAGATTAGGGTTTCAACGTAGAAATTTTAGGGGGAGGGGCACAAATATTTAGTCCATAACAGTCATGCATGCTTTTATGTATAGCCTTTTGATAGATGTTACCTTTTCATGTCTATGGGAAATACTACTGCAACATTTTGGCTTAGTTCAGATATAGAGATATGACATAAATATGCCCCTGGTACTCTAGCATTGAATATTTAAATCTATTTTTCTAATGTTTACCTGTAGTAAACTTACAATGAACATTCTGTGTGTGTGTGTGTGTGTGTGTGTGAGAGAGAGATTGGAGACTGAAGTCAGGAGCGTTCTACTGCCCAGCCCTTTCTATTTGGGGACAAGGTCTCACTAAGTTGCAGAGGTTGGCCTTGAACTTGCCATTCTTCTGCCTCAGCCTCCGGAGCATCTGGGATTATATGCATGCACAGCCGCACACAGCTACAGTGAATATTGTTGCAGCTACATTCATGATATTCATCCTTCCACTAGCAAAACATAAGTCATTGTTATATTTCTTACTTATAAACAGATTTTTATTATCTTTTAGATGCATAAATATAAAATTATTTAGTGTTAAAATTTTAAGGTAATAAGAAAAATGAATGCTTTCAGTGTTTGTTATTTTACTGAGGTATAATGTACATGCAGTAAAAGGCACACACCTTAAGTGTCCAGCTCAATGATAGCTTACATGTGCAGCACCTATTTGACCACCACCCAGGTCAAGCTATAGAACATTCCCATCATCCCAGAAAGCTCTCTTACCACCCTTTCCAGTCAGAAGCTCCCATCCTCAGAGATAAATACTTCCTGATTCTTGTCACCAGGTTTAATTACATCTGTTCTTGAACTTCACATAAGTGGAATCATACCATGTATATTAACTCTTTCAAGTCTTAGTTCCTTTCATTCGTTATGTTCATGAGATTCTCCCACATTTATGTGTTAATGTAAGCAATTTTTTTAAAATTGCTGACAAGTCTCCTGTTGTATGGATATGTCGTAGTTTATTGAACCAGTCTCTTGTTGCTGTACATTTGAGTTGTTTCCAATTTGGGGTTATTATGAATAAAGACGCTTTGCACATTTATGCACTCATTTCTCTTGGATATACAGATCAGAGTGGAATTGCTAGGTCATAAGAATGTTATGCTTAATTTTATCAGAAACTGCCAACCATTTTCCAAGTAGTTGTAACATTTTACACTTCATTTGCCAGGTGTAAGTGTTCTGGCTGTCCAACATTCTAGTCTTTGCTTGGTATTGCCAGTCATTTTTGGTTTTCTTTGTTGTTGTTGTTGTTGTTGTTGTTGTTGTTTTGTCATTCTGTGTGTATGTTGTAATAAATCATTCCTTTTTTTTTCCAATCTCAATTAAGTGTGAGTGGTCTAAAATGCGTCTAAATAGTGGATTTGAGAACATTTCGATTTTAAATAATGAAAGAAAATATTACTAACATTCCCTATACTTATTCTCACTTTAAAATAGGTTAAAAAGCCAAAACAAACAAGCAAACAAAAATCCTGTCTGTACATTTTAAATAAATCACTTATTTTCCCTGTATTTACTTAAAATAGAGATTAGTCATTCAACTCTGTTTTTAGGTTAGGCTTTCAAGTACAAGTTTTTTGCTTTAAGTTGTAAATTTCATGACCATGTTTGTCCAGGGGTGATATTGTTCCAATAGCTACAGGCAGAGTGCTTCTCCTTCTCCCAAATCTGCATGCATCCCAGGTTTTATTGCCTTCATCATTGCTTTAGATTTTGTTGGTCACATTTATTTCTGATGTTTAGTCAGAACTGGGCCCCTGGGAGTCTGGTTCCTTTAGAGAAGACAGACATCTTGCTGCCTTTATAACAGGCTGATGCTTCAGCACCAGCTGGAGAGGTAATTTGTCTTCATGATTCTTATGGCAACCTCACTGGGCCCTGTCATTTTCACAGTTTGATAGGGACCTCATATCCTTCCCTTTTGATCACATGAAGATGGGTCCAGAGACCTCTAAATAGCACATTGAAAAATTAAGCATGACTAAGCCTCAGTAGCGCAAGGGAATGGTTTTGTGGAATCTTCTCTTGTCATTTAGCCCAGTTATTTGGTGTACAGCTTTCCCAATATTTCTTTCCCAACAGAGATCTGTCTCTCCAAATCTACATCAGATGTGATGAGGAAGCCTGGAGTTTATTTTGGACTTCATGATAGATTAGAAGATAAGCACACACAGAGCTTCTTTCTTGATGTTGTCAAGTGGGTGTGTTTTGTTTTGACTCTTAACACTGCTCCTCTGTAGTGCAGAGTACTGCTGGAGTCTGCTGTTCCACAAAGCTTGGAATGCTGCCCCACCTGGTAGGTGCTTTAATAAACACACTTTGCCTTACCTGGGTTGAAATGTAGCTCTCTGATGGAACCAAGAAGAGCTTAGGATCTGCTTAGTCCTCGGATTTCAGGGATACAAGTTCCCCCTATAGCCCATAGAAATGTCTTTCCCTTATATACGTCCTAAGAAGATGAAAAAAGAAAAATTGGATGTTAGGGACAAAAGTAAGCAGACAGACTAGGATTGTTTGCATTTATTTTAATCTTTAGGGTTTGTAAACTGCAATCTGTAAAGGATATCACTTTGTTTACCTATTACATAATTTGCTGTGTGGGATTTAGCAAGTCACAACCTCTCCTACTTCTTTATTGACAACAAGCATTGACACTAATGATATGCAAGGACCCTCTCACTTCAGAGGTCAAAGAGAGGCTGCATAGCCATGGTTTCTAAGAACACTGCTCAGGAGCTGGACAGCTGAGTTCAAATACTACCACACTTGATATCTGAGCAGGTTTCTCTCTTTCTTGGTACCCTGTACAAAATGGTGGTAATTAGATCACCCACATCACAGGATTATAATCACAATTCATTTAGGGAGGAAAATACTTCTTATTTCTCCTGGCACAGGATAGTTCCTCTTAAGTGTTTAATATATGAAATATTGCTATAATGTCTGTTCTGATTTGAATTTTCTTATTTCCTTAGAAATATCTTCTAAGATTCTTACCAGAATAAGAAGGAAGACAAATTAGTATTGATTTTCTATTTAATATAATGCTTTAATTTCATTGAAATAAATTTCTACATCAAATTTATGTGTAATATCTAAAGGTATTTTAGAAAATTCAAATTAGTAAAAAGAATAAGATAAATGACTCATACATTTACCTCCTAGATATAATCATTTTGTTTTATTGCAAATCATCCTTCAGTTTTTTTTAACTCATAGATTAACTGTTTTCCAAGTTATAATCATTCTGTATAAATCATTTTGATTCATTATTTTTTCATTTACTATTAATTCATAAATGTTTTTGTTATTACATAGGATTAATTAAAGCATCACCCCAGTGGTTGCATAATATTATTTTGAATAGATTCTTTTTTATTTATCTTTGCCAGATCAATGAACACGGTGGTTGTTTATGATTTTTCAGTACTATAAATAAACATGGTTCAATAAGTATTCTTCTTCAGACCTAGATTTACAGGGTTCATTATTTCTTTCAGGTAGATTCCCAAAGGTGGAATTACTAATTCAAGAAACATGAATAGTTTGTGGAACTTGAGTTTGCAAAGGAACTTCCAATGCTTGTTACTACGAGTTATATATGGACATGTCTATTTCCTCACATTTCCCCAGAACCGGTGATCATTTTTCTAACCTGTGCCAACTAATAGGCATCTAAGATACTGCTGTTTTTATCTGTGTTTCATTGTGGGAATGCTTAAACATTTTCTCATGCCTTTGCTTATTTAAAGGTATTTGTTGTTTTAGAAAATGTCTGTTTATATCCTTAACCTGACTGAAATCATGTTGTTTTCTTGTTCACTAATTTGTGTGAGTTCTTTGTAGAGAAATAACCCTGAACCTATACATAAAACATTTGCTGAGAATATTTCCTTGTGTATGTGCTTATTTGAGTTATGATCTTTTAAAATCACACAGAAATAAATGAGAGCACAAATCCAACTTTGAACACTTTTCCACTGTCGATTTTTCTATAGTTTCTAAATTTACAAGTTATTTATGCTATAGGGATTTGGTAATCTTAGTTCTGTTTTCCTCTGGTTTTTCTAGAAGTGTGTGTGTTTGTGTGTATGTGTGTGTGTGTGTGTGTGTACGCGCGCGCGTGCATGTGCACACGCATACGTATGTACATATATATGTATGTGTGTGTATATATATGCATATATATAAATTTAGTACTTTTATATAAACTTAAATGACTTTAAAGAGAACCAAAGTTTCTGGTATTTCCTTTGCATTCTTCACTGAATTATTGCTATAGACTGAAATCAAACCTAAATCCCTTTCCACACTGGTTGGAAAAGCATGACATTTAGTGAGGTGTAATATTCCCCAGTGGTGCAATTATTCTATGAGACTCACAATCAGAGTATTTATTAAACGATTAAAGAGTATTTATTAAAAGCTCCTTATATGACTAAATGTCCGTCACAACAGATGACCCCGTATCCTGTAAGAGACTATAATCGTTGGTTTGGAAACTTGGGGCACTCAGTAAATGTTAGTTCTGAGAACCTCAGAGATGAGGTCTCTGGCACACAGCTTCCCTCCTCTGCCCTCAGACTCCTCCTCCGTGAACTGAATGAGTTGAACTAGCTGATTTCTAAGGAGCTCTGCAGCTCTGGTGTTGCTGAATTTGGGGTATAGAAGCACTTGTGTACACACCACTGTGCAGAGACATAGAAGCCTATGTCTATGCTGTCTACCACCTATTTTCCAATCTGCAACATCATAAGCTTTGCTCATTCACACTTGTAGCAACAGAGAGACAAGGGTTATAATAGCAGTGGAAAAGAATTAAGAGAGACAAACCATTTAGTCCATAGCTGCCTTCTCTTTTAGATAAACCTCTACAGCAATTAAGTGATCACAGAAAATTGGCCACTAGGAATAATAGCACTGATTACCCACATTTATATATCACCTTTCAAGGTTTCCTGGGTCTTGTAAAGCATCAAGGGGCTACTAAACCTCTCCAGTTGTTTGTGAAAGTCCATAACCCTTTAGCAAAACCTAAGTTTGATGTCATTTTGGAATTCAGAATTCTTCTGGGTTCAGAAATGGCATATAATACATGAACTAAATTTCATGTAATATATCCAGTGGGATTTGGGCAGCACTCTTAATCAAACACATTATTACTTTTGTAGCCAAATGCATGATACTCATAATATGTTAGATAAATAATGACTGCAAGTAACTTTACTCAATTTCATGGTAGGTTTTGCCAACACTGAGGCTAAATTTTAAAAGAGAGAAAGAGAGAATTTGGTTTCTGTATAATTTTGTATTTTGCAAAGTAGATAGGGTTTGTGTGCATCAGTAATTCACCATACCATATTCACCTCCTGAAAGCCCCAGATCTGGCTGTGGTCTCCCATAGAAACCTCTCACAGTGATTCATAGGACCCAGCCTTCACCTGGTGTTACAGGCCCTCCAGCTTATATCTCATTCATCTGGAAGCCTTTCTCTTTCCTGACTAAAGCAGCAGCCTTCTTCACAAGCCCATTCACCTAGGCTCCAGCCACACTTAGCTGCTCTGATGTATTCTAGACTTGCTTACTCCTGATGATTCTTTTGATCCAGTTTCCTCTACCTATGACAACTCTGTGTCCATTTCTCCTCATTTCTAGCCTAGCTATATTCTGCTATTAATCCTAACCACCTACCTTTCTCTCCTTTGTTCTGCTCCTATATTAGTCAGATTTTTGTCACTGTGACTAAAATACTTGACAATAACAACTTAGAGGAAGAAGAGTTTATTTTAGCTCATGATTTCGTAGGGTCAGTCCATGATAAACTGGCTCCATTGCTCTAAGCCCAAGGTGAGGCAGGACATCATGGCAGAGGGGAGCTTCCCAGGACATGGCAGCCAGATAGCAGAGAAAGGGAGAAGGCACAGGAACAAGATGCAGTCCCCAAGAGCATGCTTCCAGTGACTCACCTCTTCTAGCCACACCTCACCTGCCCATAGTTATTACCCAGCAAAGCAGTCCTTTCAAAAAGTTAATTAATCAAGTGGATTAATCCACTGATTAGGTCACAGCCTTCATAATCTAATCATTTCATCTCTAGATAGTTCTGCATTTACATAGAAGCTTTTTGGGGACACCTCATATCCCAATCATAATAACTTCTGTATTCCATATCTTTATTAAGGCAACTATCAAAGGCTGTCTAGATTAGAATAATTTATATGTGTATTCTCTACTAACTTATGAACCCCTAGAGTATTGGTTCTGAAATCTTAGTAAACATGAAGCACTGCTTATTTTTAACCCAGATTTCTGGGTTCTTCTGTCCTCTCTCCTGAGAGAGTCACTTTCATTAGGTTTATATGCAGGACCCAGGTTAACTGCATGCCAGCGAATCTCTGATTATTTAAATTCTTTGGTCACACTTCCTTGAGGAATGCAGTGGCAGGATCTTTTGCTGAAACAAGAAGCTACCCTTTAACTCTGAAGTCAGAACCTAAAACTGAATTGTCACTAAACATCAGTCCACACAACAGTGCTGCCTTTATCTTTGTTATCTCATTTCTTCTCCTTCACACAATTGTCTTGGAAGTGAGATCAATAACAGATGATAGGGATTATAGTATAGTTTCTAGTAACATTTGTGTAGGAGGTTCCTTAGGAGAGCAGACTTGAGCCAGTCGTGCCTTTAGTAATACCAGAGTGTGGAAAAAGTCATGGTGAGTGCAAAGACAACCAAGTGCTAACAGTATGATGGGTTGATAGACAGCCTGAGAATATTGGAGAATGATTAAAACACACACACACACACACACACACACATACACACACACACATTTAAAAAAAAAAAAAAAAAAAACATGAGATCCTGTGGGTTTGCCCAGGCTGGCCTTGAACTCCTTTCCTAAAGTGATCCTCCTGCCTCAGCCTCCTGAGTAACTGGAACTATAAGAATGCGCCACCACACCTGGCTCAGGATTGTAGATATTTAAAGGCTGAATAATTTACCTGGTCCCATCATCCACTAGGGACATGTGTTTCAGAAATGCTGCTGCCTGCTCTGGATTTAGATTTCTCAGGCTGAAGATGGCCTACTTGTAGTCTATAGTTCAGCCCCACCAAAGATACCCACCCTCTTCTTTTGGGTTTCTAATAGTGATGATGTTGATGAACACAGTGATTCATAGAGCTAATGTTTGGTGAGCTCTGTGTGCTGGAACTGTGTTAATCACGTTACATGAATTATCTCATTTGCTCCTCAAGACAACCTTGAGAAGAGGTGTTATTTTTGCATGGTTTGCTAGTGAGGAGCAGGATGTGCAGAGAAGTAAGGCAGCCTGGCTGTGCCAATAGAACTGATGAGGAGGGAGTAGGACAGGGATGTCATTCCAAGTGAGCTGACTCCGGAGCCCAAAGTGCTCCCACAGTGCTCCAGTTACCACTTCTGAATTTTCAGTGTCCTGACTTACTGTATAAACTGAAACTCTGAAAAAAAATTCATTCTATTTAATTTCCTGTCTTTTGAAATATTTATTATTCACAATTTAGGGTTATAATTTAATTTAATGCTACAAATAAATATTGTGGTGTCATAATTTAATTAACAAGTATCCTTTTGAAAGACTTGGGGTTTTGATCAATTTTGAATGTTTGGTTTTTGTTATTACAAAAAATGATGCCACAAACATGCCTTAAAATAGTTTTATTTTATTATGCCCTTAGAATAGATCCATTGAAGAAAAATTTCCAAGTAGAAAAGCATATACATTTCTACATGAGAAATATTGTCAAATTGCTTTGGAAAGCTTTATGGCAATATAAAATGACCCACAGATTAAAACAACAACTGAAGCTCTGCTCTATCTTCTGTGCATATAAGAGGACTTGTTTTTCAGTTGTATCTTTGGATATGTCATATGTGAATGAGAATAACTTCAATTCTGTGTGTGGGAACCTCTACCAGGCAGAAGTGACATAGGGGCTGCTTGCCCAACAGAAAGATGTACCACCAGGAGTGGCTGGGCATAACACAGCTCTGAAAAGAAGTCAAGTACAACTCCTAATAATCTCCTTGCTTTCACTGGGCATGAATGCCAATTAACCTAGGCCTGTTGTTTATGCTAGAGCTGAAGAATGGACCCTTGGATAGAATACAAGCTCACTGCATTCAAATCACTCTAATCATTCTTCCGTAATGGGACAAACTAAAAAGAATGAACAGCACATCAGATGAGAATTGCTTATGGCTTTTAATTTATCTCATGGCTGTAGTCAATAAAATCAAATGAGTCATTCACATTGAGAAAATCTGGACACTTAAGCTCTGTACCTTGCTCCTTTGCCTCAGTTATTGGAAAATGCCACCATTTTGACCAGCTATTAGATTGATTTCAGGGGAGATAACAGTTCTTGGGAACATTCAAGGGCTCAACACATGGAATGTGGTTAGTGATTGAAATGAACATAGACATAATATCTTGGCATTATTTTCTTAGAACTTATTTCAGAGACCAAAACTAATACATGGCAGGTAAAGAAGAAAAAGAGTCAGATAGACTCAAAGGAAATATCAGAAAGACACTCAGATACAATATGGAAGGAGTTAGGAAAGATTTTCCTGAACATAACCAAAGAAGAAAGAGTTAGAATGGAAAAAATTAAAAATAAAGTTTGAAGGAAGTTATTAAAGGAGGAAGCCCCATTCTCCATCAACCTTTCATTTACTTGGTATCTACCCCCTTAGAGCACAGCGCTTGGCTGGGTAGAGAGGGGTGTGTGTCCCTGCCACATTTGCCTGTGTGAAAGATTTACGTTAGTGTGAGCAGATCTATAAGACGTGGGTAAGTGCCCCATAAAGCATGCCTGTATGGGCAAAGCAAACTCTCAGGGGATGAGTACAGCCAAAAGGAGGTGCAGTGTGTTCTGTGAACTGGGTGTTATGGAATCTGTTGGAGCTTTTCTACTCAGCCTTGTTCCCTGCTCCTGGGAGACTTCTCTGTTCTGGCTCTCCTCCAGTTAACCAGACTGTCTCTAGTCTCCCTGCCCTAGCTGCCTAGTAAATACTTCCACCTGACCTAAGTTGAGGCCAGTTCAATCCCTCCTGCCATCTTTCCCTTGAATATCCCTTCATGGTTAGCAACATCTTCTGTATGACTTTCTCACGTCTTAGATTGGACTTGGTTGTCCAGTTCTCTCACATATTCAGTAGCTGACATTTAAGTCAGTTCCAAGTCCTAGTCATTTTACGCTGGTTTGCTTCGGGACTGTATCTCCTCTCTTAGGAAACACTGAGGTACTTTACAAAGTGGTCTTTGTTTTTATTGTCCTTTTCCATTCAAGGACTCCTGTGCTCTCCCAGAACTTCTTATTTCTAAACTATAAACCTAATCATAATAGTCCTATTTAATTTCTAAAACCAGTCCACATCCCCTAATGGGACTTGCCTCATCCCATTCTGCTTTTACCATGCCCTGTGTCCCACATGCTTTTTCCCTTTCCCTTGACTTGATGCTATATACCTATTTTTATGATCATTGGTTCTAATTTCATTCATATTTATATTTTATCACTTTTTTTATTACATGGTCTTTTGTAAAGTGCCACTTGTCCAAAAGATGGAATGAGTGAACTGGAGTTCAAGACCAGAATTATTTTACTGTAAAATTAGCTGTTCCTTACATGTTCTATTTGTGATTGTGAAGTTGAATTACTTAAGAAGTCTGTTTTCTAGCTTTGGAATGCCTAGAAAATGTTAAAGGGAGGGGCACATGTTTTTATTCCCATTTAAAGGCAGGAGAATAGAGTAGCTGTTCATTGAGTATATACCTTATAGCCCCAAATGCTCTTTGCTGTGACCCTTTGTTCCATATTACTCACAAGATATTAGTCAAAATTGGAAGTCCTAGATCCATCTTTAATATCTATATATTGCACAACTGGGGGCTTTTGTTTATATATGTATTATTACCTAACACTCTCAGTGCATGGGGGTTCCTAGCCTAGTGAGGTAGCACTGCCTGATGAGTGAGAACAGACTCTGAAGCTAGATGGCCTAAGTTCTAATCTCTGTTCTGCTGCTCACAAGCTACATGACTTTGGCAAGTTCCTTAGCCTTTACGTACCTGGGTCTCTTCATTTATAAAATTGATTGAAGGATGGTTTTTAGGGAATGATTAAAATGAATAATTTTTTAATCATTTGTGTCACTGGAATTCTGAGAGTCTGGGGACTGCTTCTGCCAACTGAGAGAATAGTGGACAGATTGTATTCACTGCATCATGCTTGGAAGATAAGAGTTCAGGTGTCCCCCTTGCAGCTTGGCTATTGGGAATGCCATTCTTGGCTCTCCTCCTTGCCCAATGTCTCCCTGCAGAGCTCTTTGGAGCAGCAGAATGTGGAAAAAGAGTTTCTGTTCTACTCCCTCAGACCCACTGGAATTCTATTTACAGTAATTGCTAGTTGAGAATGTGTGGATACGCTTGACTTGCTTCTGTTTCTTCTCAAACACCTACTTGGTGGCATATTGGCAGAGTACCTCACATTTGATATTCTCCCATGTGACCCTCTGTAGCTCAGCAGACCTCACTGTCTGCAGGCCAGTTGGAGTCAGTATGGACAGTACAGAAGATCACATCTGGAGTGCTCTTAGTGTGACATTCAGGGCACAAGAACTGTGATCCAGATACCTGTACAGGAGTCTGCTCCAGATGCCCACAAGGAGATAGTATGTAGAGGGGCAGCAGCTCTGCATTCCATGACTCTTCTGGAAAGAGAGAGACTCAATCCAAAGGGTGTGGTTGACCCAGATCAGGATTACCTTCTGAAGATGCAGCCCCAAGACTTCTTCCTTCTTAGGATTATTTCTCTCTTAAAAGAACATTGAAACATCTGGCTCACTTGCCAAGTCCTTTGCCTACCTCTAATTTCTAAAGCAAAATAAATAGATGATGTAGCATGTTTTAGGTACACATTGAACAAATCAAAGTTTTACCTAAATATTTTTCTACATGATATTTTTCTGATTTATAAAGAACATATGTGTGCCCTCAAGGCTAATTCCAGTGGTGGATGGAAAGAATATCAATTTTTCTCTATCTAGTCAAATGAGATAGTTTTCCTTTTAAATACTGTAATCTAAGTAAGTCCCCTAGAGGGGCTCCTGATATTTTCCTTTCCTTACAGAAAGGGAGGGGGATTAATTAATGATGAGGTTCTAATGTGAAATGAGACTGTAGTCTTTTACTAACTTTTGAATTACATTTTCCTTGTTGTGCTAGTGAGCTTTCCATCACTGTGAAAAAATACCTGACACAATCAACTTAGAAGGAGGAAAGGCCGATTTCAGTCCATGGTCAGTTTGCCTATTGCTTTTGGGGCTGTGAAAATGAGTACATCATGGTGGGAAAGTGTGGCAGAAGCTTCTCATTTTATGGTGGAAGCAAAAGAGAAGCAGAAGCCAGAGTCCTAATATCTTCTTCGAGGACACATCCTCAGTGACCTGACTTCCTCCCACAAGGCCTCACCTCCTAAAGGTTCTACCACCTCCCACATGCTCATAATCGGGCCTTCAACACATGGGTCTTTGGAAAACATTCATAATCTGACCTATAGCACTTACCTTTTGACACTCAAACTAAACATATATAAGTGGGGTATTCAAATTAGCCCCTACATATCCTACAGAGGTAGTAGCACTGAGGAGATACTCAATCTCCACTAATTGCCCTTTTGTTTATATTTGCCATATTTTTTCCTGGAAATGAAATATCCATAAGCTTGTTGGAAGGACTTCATCACTGGTGGAGGCAAACTTTTGTCCTAATTGATTTTTAGGTCTTATTTGTACCTACAATTATCACACTGTACAAAGGTATCTGTACACAGATGTTATAAGTTCTCCCTTAGGAAATCCCTGGAGAACAAGGGTATAACTGAGCAAGAAGAAAACATGAGATACAGGAAACAGATATTCAACATAGGAGAGAGGCAAAGAGAAATCTTAGGAAGACAGATAATAGAGCCCAGGATAAATGCAGCGCACTGGCATGAACAGCTTGCCTATGCTTCTACCCTGATACTTGACTGATAGCTTGGCTCGATATAGAATTATAAAGGAGCAAATGCACCAAACTTAAATGAAGCATAGAGCACTCAACTAGCAGTTTGTGTCCATCTCTACACAGGACTTCTCCCTCTGAGGAATAAACAAGGGCTTACTATACTTTGAATACCCTGTTAATAGCCTGTTTCAATTTATTTCAGAGGAATATATTGAAACAAATTTCCTTTTCCTTTGAAATTTTGGAAATGTTGTTCTTCTACAGTCTAGATTCCAGTTCTGCTGTTGAAGAACCCCAAAGGATTTTAATTCCTGATCTTTTCTTTTTGATTTATTTCTCTCTTTTATGAAAACTTGTAAGATCTTTAAATTCCTAGTGTTTTACAATTTCATAGTAAACTATCTGTGGGTCATCTTTTTTCATCTGTTGTACTCTGATTTATGACCCCTTTAGTGTTGAAATTCATTTATATCAAATTTTCTTGAATCAACTTTATATATATATACATATATGAATGAATGATTCTTTCTGATATTTCATTATTCAGACATTGCTGACCTTGTGATGGATTTGGTCAATTACCTCACAAACCTTTCAACTTTCTTCTCGTTTACCTTTGGGTACTGCATATTTTCCTTTCCTTACACAGGCTAGAAGCTAACCATCTGTATTTCCTAGGCTTTTTTGCAGCTCGTGTTCTGAACTTAATTTAAATTCACCTTTGCTTATTTTTACCTGTTGCCCAGTCTGGCCATGGAGACTTTTCCCTGGGACAGTATTAGCAGGGATCCCACTTTAGGCCCACCAGCTCTGTGAAAAGCAGAAAACAGGCTGATTGGCATCCATTTTGCTTGTTTGGGTGGTGGCAGGTAAAGCCCATCTTTGCAGCCAGCAGCCATAGCTGTGACTCCCTGCTCTTGGCAACATTAGCCTGCTTCTGGAGCTGGCAACAACAGTGGCAGCTGGCCACTTCAGGAGGCAGCCTCTTGATGGTAGAGTCTCTTTGCAGGTTAGTTCTTTGGTACAGTTTGGGATTTGTGAAAGCTCAACCTCATGTCTGTTTGTTTAGTCCTTCATTGTAAGACATAATTTCTGCTAAAAATAAATAACATGGATTTTTTTTTTCTTTTCAGAGGACCCTCATCTGTATGACCTCTTGCTTTATTTCTCTAATTTTACATGTTTCTATCTTCCAACTTTAGTTTGGGAGATTTTCTTAACTTTTGTTAGATTGAGTTTTTTAAATTCATACATGCATACATATATAATATTTTCCCCTCTGGATGTTCTTATTTTATACATCTTATTTTATGAATAGACCATCTTCTGTTTTCTTTCTGAGGGTATTAATGTTAAATTTCTAAAACTTTTCTTCTCACTGCCTTGTTCCTGTTTTCTCCCAGTTGCTTTTGACTGTCTACTTAGGCCTCTAACTGTTGCACTAGAGACTTGGCTTAGTGATCTGTGGTTGATCTGCTCATATTTAAGAGCAGCATCTTAGAAGCTGATTAGAAGCCCTGAATGTGTGTTGGACATTGTTACTCTCAGCCTTCATTATAAGGAGGTCCAGGTCTGGGTCTGTGGTTTAGTGATAGAGTGCTCGCCTAGCATGTGTGAGGCCCTGGGTTCAATCTCCAGCACTACAAAGGCAAAAAAAAAAAGAAAAAAAAAAAAAAGGGAGGTGGGAGACTGTAAGGAGGTCCAGCTATGCTGGTTCATGGGGGAACCTGGATGTAAAGATCTGTTTTACTCTCTTCTTTGTAGATTGATTCCCCAGGAAAGGATTTCCTAATGTTCCACATGTAGAAAGTATGGGCTGGCTGCCTGAATCTTGGGAGCTGAGTCTAAA
This sequence comes from Callospermophilus lateralis, assembly GCF_048772815.1. Lineage (NCBI taxonomy): Eukaryota > Metazoa > Chordata > Mammalia > Rodentia > Sciuridae > Callospermophilus > Callospermophilus lateralis. The sequence continues at coordinate 37,420,907 of NC_135307.1, read as the reverse complement.
TCTAAGCATATGAATGTTCTCTTTGACGAAAAGCAACCGCAGTGATTTTTAGTACCTTACCCTAAACTGTGCATGGCATAGAAAACATTATAAAAGGCAACACCTACCTGTCAAAACAGAAAGGAACTGGGGCATCCTATTGCTTCTTGAACAGACTTTCAACCATTCTTTCAATTTAGCTCCATCTTTACTTCTGCTTCCAAAGGTACCTAACGCCAGAAGATGCTTGTCTTTAGGGAGTACATTGCTGTACATTGGGTTGCTTTGTCTTTTCCCTACTGCCCACTTAGGTTTCAGCTTTCCTGGGCCTGCTTGGGTCATTAACCACCCATCCATTTGGGCTCTAGCTTGCAAAGTTTTATTGATATTGTGTTCTTTTGTATTTTGTTTTTGTTGGATCTATACCTTTCAAACACAATCTCCCTATTGTCATTTTAGTCAGACTACAAGTAAAAGTGTGTATGAAGACTACAGCCTCACCTGGAATTGTTAGCCTGTCTATAATGTGAGTAATAGAAGGCTACTATATTGGTTTTGCTTAAATATTGTCACTTGATTAGTTAATAAGCTTAATAGCATAGTTATCTAAACTGTGTGTTCTTAAACTTTGTGTGTGTGTGTGTGTGTGTGTGTGTGTGTGTGTGTGTGTTTGTATCTCTGAGCTTAAAATAGAATGGATATAGCTAAAAGAAAGAAGTGCTGGGTGTCCTAAAATATGCACCACTTTCTTCCTGACACTGTTAGTAGGATTGCTTTAAGCTGTACCAGCACCAAAGATCTGTCCTTCACACTGACTGGAATATACTTAGTGGGAAACATATGTAGCCAACATCTAAACCCCAAGGGCAGGGGGACAGGTAGGTTTTTGATTTTCCTTTATCATGTTTAGCGTGATAGGAATTTGTATTTGCCACCCCATCAGCATGGTTTTTAAGCATTTGCTATTGCAGAGTTGTGGAAAATCAGAAATGATTTGCTTGAGTTCAGTGAAACCTTTCACATCAGCACATTCTCACTGTTCTTCATACCCAGCGCCTACAGCAAAGATTTAATAAGCCCTGTTTGCAAAACAAAAAGAGAAAAAGGTAATGGCTCAATGGAAAGCCCCATTAATGCTTCAGACCACTGACTGTTGAATCCAAATATAGATTTTAGGAAAGAGGGCTGAAGAGAGTGAATTTCCTTTAAGACAGAATTCATTTTTTTTATTTTTGCAATAGGAGAAATTAAACTCAAATGATGAAAATGAGAAATTAAAAGTGCCAATGTGTTCTTAGTATAATGTTTGGCTTTTATTTGAAATTATATAGTTTTTAGTTATTATAAATTGACAGGTTTAGAATTTTACTGATTTTGAGAAAAAAAATCAGGAAGGATTATATAACTTACCTTTTAATAGAAGATACACTTAAAAAATAGCTATACTAAAATAAAGTACCAAAGGATGGGAAAGGATTACATGGTATGTGTAGTGTAATATTTAAGAAGGTTTTTCACCAAAGCCTTAACTGTCGAGCTCATAAACTTGTGGATGAAAAATACATAACTCTTCTGTCAAAATATGTTCTCACTCATGCTTTGAGCTCTGACATCACTTCGGGTGGTGCAGAAACTAGATGAAATTCTAGAGTTCCATGTTGGCTGTTTAGAAACACAGCATAAGGGCATTCATGTTCTTGCTCAATTGTTTGGCTGCCTCTTTGAGAGGGCTCAGGGAGAAAGCACAGCTCAGAACAGTTGGTTCTCCATTCCACAACTTCATTTCTGTGACTCAACCAACCTCGAACTGAAAATATTTGAAGAAAAGGATGTTTCATCTATACTGAACACATACAGATTTTTCTTCTCATTCCCTAAACAATATGTAGCACTTACATTGTTCTGGGTATTATAAGCCGTCTAGAGATTATTTAAAGTGTAAGGGAGGATTTGCATAGGATGTATGAAAATACCTTTGCATTTTATGTTAGAGGCTTTAGCATCTATGGATTTGGGTATCTGAGAGATACTAGGACCATCCTCTTCAGATACTGAGGATACTTTAGCTAAGGATTGGCTTCAAGGAAGGAACAGCAAGGTGTTCGAGAAGGCTTGATTCGGAGTTGGGAAACTTGGATTGTGGTTGAAATTTATCTACTCACTAATCGTAAGTCCTTCTTAATTGCTTTATTTTTTTATTCTAAGGTATTTAGAAAGCATATGTTACAAAATTAAAGTAATATATAGAACGATAATTGTACTTTGATAGTCAGATGAAAGTTGAGATTACATGGAGAAAGAATAAATTTTTAAAGCTAATGTGAACTGACAAATCATAAAGGTAAATGGAATTATTGACAATGAAATTATTGGCAATCCACATAAAATTGATATTATCAAATTTCCAAATAAACTAGCAAGAGTATATAATCAGAATTATTGATGAGTTCTAGATTTCAGAGATTTCACAGGAATTATTATTAAGATAACCACATTTATCGAGTGCTTAATGTCACATCTCACACTGAAATCATTAAGTGCATTATCTTATTTATGATCTTAGTAACAACTTGTATTTACAGTTACTATTATCATTCCTGTTATATAAATGATAACTTAGAATATAACCTATAGATGAGAACTGCAGTTTAGGTGTCTTTGTACCACATAGATAAGAGGTAGTAGCCATGTCTATTTAACTCCAAAACAAGATGTTTTTAGTCACCATGCTATTGTGTTTCCAAAGTTGGAAATAGTTGAGGATTATGTCAAAGGGTAAAATATAAAAAATAGCTAATTCTTCCTTTCTCTCTTTTATGAAATTGAAGCCACTGGGGTGAGTTATATACAAAAAAGTATTTATCAGATAGCCCTGCACTGAAGGAGATTCTGGTCTACCTGAGGGGGTTAGGGATTTGAGCAATTAAAGAGTCAAGGCAATGTATAAACATAGAGGAAGAAGCTAGGTACATTTACTGAGTAAGAGGAAATTCATGAAGACTAAGTTCAAAAACTGATCATTGTAAATGAAAGGCAAACCAGGTTTATTTTCTGGAACCCAAGAACTATATTCAAACATTTCTGTATGTAAAGTAAATGGGCATCTGCCACAAGAGGTAGCTCATTTCCTGTTACTATGTAAAGTCAGCATTTAGTACATTCACATTGTTGGATGACCATCACTACCATCCATCTTCAGAATTTTTCATCATCTCAAACTGAAACTCTACATTTAACAATACTTCTCCATTTTACCCTCTTTTTATCATTAAAAAATTATCATTATTATAATATTGATGTATTAATTGTACAATTGAGTTTCACTGCAACATTTACATGCGTGCACATGTTGTGCCTTGATCGTATTTACCTTCCCTTCTGCCCTCTCTTTCCTCATAATCTTACTTTCAGATCATCCTTTTTTTTTTTTTTTTTTTTTTTAGTTTACACATGAGAGAAATATGCTTGTCTGGCTTATTTTGCTTAAACATGGTGTTCCCCATCCCATCCATTGTCCTGCAAGTGGCAGAATTTCATTCTCCTTTGTAGCTGCATAATACTCCATGGTGTATTTATACACCATATATTCTTCATCCATTTGTCTGTTGACTGACACCTAGGGTTGATTCCTTGTCTTAACTATTGCGACTATTGCCACAATAAACATGGAAGTATAGGGATCTCTTTCATATGTTGATTTCATTTCCTTTGGATAAACATCCAGGAGTGGTGTAGCAGGATCATATGGTAGATCTATTTTAAGTTTTTTTGAGGAACCTCCATATTGTTTTATGGTGGTTGTCCTAATATACATTTCTCACTGAGGGAATGCATAAGGGTTCCTTTTTCTTTACATCCTTGCTAGCATTTGATTCTTATTTTATTTTTGTTAAATAATAGCCATTCTGACTGGGAAGAAATAGAATCTCAGTATAGTTTGGATTTATGTTCCCTTAGGGATATTTTAAACTAAAAATACTTAGAAGTCAAAGATATTTTGGGAAGACCAGTTTGAATATGAAGGAGGACTTTCAGGGAGAAGGCAAACCTTGAGCTCATACCTGAGATAACTATCATTTATGAGTTAACTAGTCAAACTGTTCTTGCTCATAGAGGAACCAAGAGCTGTATGGGAGCTCATGCTCTTGGACAGACCTGCCTTTCTCTGCCCTTGGTGGCCTCCCCTCTCAAGGTAAGGGACTGACTGAGTGTGATGATCTTTAAGGCCCAACCATTCCAAGCATTCTTAGGGTCCTGAGGCACCTGTTCTTAGCAAGACTGTCAGCCTCAGTCGTTTATCCTGTGGCCTTTAGATATGTCAAATCTTGAGTATAGGAAAACACTCTCTGCTCAGACACTAAGTTTAGAAATGGGAAAGCTCACCAGAGTGTGAATACTGAGAGAAGTGGCACACCTGAGAGAGGTAGCAGACATCTCCAAAAATCTCCAAATCCAAGGTATCAGATGTATTTTTTTGTTAAAGCATTTCTCTTAAAGTAAAGAATAGAAATGCCACAAAAATTTTTCTGTTCCTCCCAGATTTTTAAAGATATCACACCAGTTTTATTTCATCCTGAGCTAGGAAGGTTGACGCCTTGAGACTCCCTATAAAGAAATACCTTGTCTTTGGTTCTTGATTTCCAAGACTGGACCAAAGCAGAGCACTAACAGGGCAAGTGGTGGAGTTGGTACCGGAAAATCCAGGAAAAACCATTTTTTTACTCACATAGCATGAATTTAAATGTAAAGGGAAAAGCTGTGTCAAGGCACAGTGAGAAGCTTTAGAATTCAGTATTTCATTTTGAGTGTACCTCTCATGGGGCAAACATAGAGAAGGGTTTATAAATAATATTAGTAACAAGCATTACAGATGCATGTTTTACCAAATACACTCAGAGTTTTGGAAAGTCAGCACTGACGATTGATTTGCCAGGAGCACTCCTTTGATGCAAAGGCATTCTGTGGATACCTGGGGGGCATATAAAGGGACAGTTTTTGAAATGCCATGTCAGCAAGTGCTGCCCATCTCTTATTGACTCTTGGCTCAGCTGGGCAAAGCTTTGGGGGTTTTATTGCTTTTGGAAAGAAGAGCTATATTAGAATTATTGTCCTTTGGGAAACAAGTCAAAATAGAATTCCTTCAGTGTGTCATTGAAATTTAAAATGAAAACAAAATACTGGTACCTTCTGTTCTTGAATTTTCATTATGAATGGAAAGTAGAAACTGGGAGCTGTTTGCAACTATTCTTCAGGTCATTTTAACCAAAATTCATTAAAATTGCTTTTGAGGACATAAGTATGTTTTGCCATAAGGCAATTGTTCTTTTTTGTTTTTTTTTTAAGGATTAGGTTAGTCTCTGTAGCTTGTCCCATTGCACAGAATAAAGTGGCTGATGAATCCTTTGAATCTCAATGGCTTACTTAAGCCTTCTTTTTCTTCTGAATAAGATATGTTCATTTTGCAAAGATAGCTAGACAGTTGCATGCTAAAAAGTGTGAGATTTCTTTTAATAGGGAAGGCATCCTTTAATAAAAGAGAGTTTTAGTTTTTGTTACTCCCCTCCCCACGTAAATAACAATTTATTATTTCGTTCTTTTGTTTGCCAGTTAAGTGCTTATGCTGTTGGAAAGTTCCAATTCAAAACAGTTTTTAGGGTATGGGGTTAGAAATGATTATGGAATGTGATGGACATTATTATCCAAAGTACATGTATGAAGACACAAATTGGTGTGAATATAATTTGTATACAACCAGAGATATGAAAAATTGTGCTCTTCATGTGTAATAAGAATTTTAATGCATTACACTGTCATATATAAACAAAAAAATTAATTAAAACTAAAAGCATTCTTTTAAGGATAGTCTGACATTTTCATTAGCTTTTACAGAAGAATCCCAGGGTGCTTTAGACACTATGGAAGAAAAAATAAGAGGGCAGAACCAAAACAGCACAGTGGAGACTCCACCAACCAATTCCAGACCAACAGGTTCAGTGGGTCATTTTTTTCTGTAATAAACTGAATATTTGGGGAGTTTTTCCACGTCTAACAGCTTTTTTTGAAAGCATTCAATGTGGAAACTTTATAAAAGGTTCCCGTGTCTAGATACTTCCATAGACCCTCAGCAGTTGCAGATTCAATATTTGAGGTTTTAGCCATTTGTGAACACTGTTTCCATGGTTTATGACATAAATTTTGTGATTTCTTGATCATAATTTTAGCTATATAATTTTTATTTTGAAAATAGTAGTGGTATCCTTGAGCAGATCCTCAAAAGGAAGAGCATACTAGGTAAAGACTAAGGAAATCTGAGTAAAGAATGAATTTAACTTAACAATATTGTACTGGTTTGGATAAAGTAGTTGTGACAGATATCCCCACCTAATGCAGGATATTAATCATGGGGAAGACTGTGTAAGAAGTACAGAGGAAGTTTCTGGGTTCTCTTTACAACTTTCTGTATACCCCAAACTATTATAAATAGTTTATTTTAAACAAATATATGCTATAGAAACCTTGGGACATTCAGAGAAATAAACAGTTGTTCCAAGAAACACAGTATTTTGAGGGACATTCATATATAGCGAGCATATATGATTTTATGATATGTATGCACATATTGTTTCATAAGTGACCATCTTTCCAAGTGAACATCTCTCCATGTCACTGAATATCTTATTGCATTATAATTGTTGCATAATATTCAGTTATATGAAAATATTGCAGAATATATTTAACCGGTCCTTCTCATTACTCATATTTCATTATTGTAAACAATGTCATGACTTAGTCATGTTAATTAAAGCTTTGTTCATATTCACTGTTACTCCCTCAAGAGCAGTTTCTAGAAATGGTATTACTGACTCAGAGAATATGCACAGTTTCAAAATGTTGATAGTTTTGGGTACATAAATTTGAATAATGTATCAAGTGGAACTGATTTGGTATGAGGGATTATATGAACAAATGGATTTATAATGGAAAAGTGGCATTCTAGAACTAGTCAGTCAGGAAGTTTAGGGAGATCTAATTTAAAGCTTCTGTTTATTTATTTATCTTTGAAGCTTTGCTGAGAATGACTAGGGATAGGGTAGGGAACTGGAAGAGAATGCCTAAATAAATACAGCCACATTGAGACATGCGGAAGAAGGCTGAGTAGATGCAACCCAGTGCAGGCTTGGCAAGGAGGAGAGATCTAGAGACAGGTCAGGCAGGCCATGGTGGGTTCATCTCCTTCTGCTGGGTCTGAGGAGGAGGCAAAGGCAGATCTGCCAAAGCTCGGGCATCTCAAGGCTAGTACACTTAGGAGCAGTGTGGGAAATCCCCAACTCCAAATCCAGTACCCTAGAAGAAGGGCAGGCATTGTGGGCAATGGCTGCTCTGGATAGGAACCTGCCTTGATGGGTTGTGTCAGACAGTGAGGGGAGGACCTTGCCAAGGAATAGGATGGAGAAAGCTAATGTCTTGATTTTCACCACTCAGTCCATAGGTCACTAGCATTCAATTTGGGGCAAATTGGAGTGAGTCTCCTCTGGGGAAACTCATATATCTGCCCTGTGCATTGTCCCTCCAGGCAGTTACTAGCCTGTGAGGTATGCTTCCTCCCTCATTACCACCCTCTGCATCTCTATACTCCAGTGATGACCAGAGCAGTGCCTGCTCCCACTGTTGCAGTTATCCACCTAAGGGTGCCCATTCAGATTATCAGCTTTTAAAAATGCATCCATGTTATTGCCAGGAGAAGTCCACAGTATTTGGGAAGATATTTATATATAGCCAAGTAGGCATGATTTTATGAGACATATACACATATTGTTTGATAATTTCCTTTACCAAGTAAACATCTTTCCATGTCACCAAATATAATTATTATAATTGTTACATAATATTAAGTTATATGAAAACATTGCATAATGTATTGAGCCAATCCTGTCCCCCTGTCTTCAGGGAATTTAGGTAAACTCCATTCCAGCCCAGCTACCTCCATCATGGGTGGTTAAAAATGGACCTCAGTAGGAAACTGTGTTACTGTCTTCAGATATACTGAATTTGTGAATGTCGTCTCTATTGATGTACACTTGTCATCTTAACATTTTGTCTTGTTTCAAGTGTTTTCCTGCTATAAAGTTTAAGTGGCTTTTTCATGATGTTTTGAATGAGGCTCCACTGTTGTCTTGAGTTCTTTGCTGAAGTCTATTCCCTAGACAGGGATTTGTTTTTCTGTCATAACTTGAGGAATATTCCAATGTAAACGGTATCAGCTGGCTGGAGCTCTGGCCACCCACCACGGTCTTCAGAACATGAGGAGATTCAGGAAGCCCTAGAGTTCCAAGAAAGGTGTCGAGAGGCTTCTGAACTTCACCCTGGAGTTAGTGGCCTGTGAATTCCGAATGAGCCTCTCCCCTGTGTTCCCACCATTCTGTTCTGTTCAGATTTTCCGAAAACCTAGGAGATCCAGTCTTTGGGTAGCTTTTTCATAATTAAATCATCTGTTAAATACAGTGTGTGGGAGAAGTCCTAAGGAGTAGGGGAGTGAAAAGAGTATAAAAACAATGGTCTCTAAACAATGGAGTAGTCTCTGAGCAGCATCTTTGCTTTGGGGAATTTCAAAGCAGTGAGAAGACACCCTGTCAGTGGAGGAATGAAGAAAACCTTGTGAAATGTGACTCATCTAACCTTTTAGAAATTGGAGCTGCCCCACAATGCTATTAGTCTGAGTCTTCCTCTCTGCCTTCTGGCCGTCTGTGCTCCTCCTCTTCTTTTTAGGACTGCAGTGTACAGAATTAGAGTCATCATAACCAGTGGTTCACAACATGTTCTCATCACTGAACCATCATGACCCACTTTTTTATATTTGGTCATTTTTAATAAATATGCCTTCCATTTATGGGAATTGAGCTGTTTCTAGATTTTAGCTCCTAAGCCCCCTTTACCTTTCACTCTCACTTCAGAGCCCAGGTTCCCAGTGCCATATGGTGGAGTGCAGTGAGTCCTGCACCTAGACTGAAAGTCCTGCCCCAGGAATGCGATCCTATTACCACTTCCTGTACTTTTTCCATTTACAACTCCCTGTCTTTAGCGGTTCTTCCCTCTATACACATAGAGCAGAACGCCTTTGGTAGGATAAGCTTCAGTCATACCCATGGTGTAGTAATTGTGAGGATGTGAACTAAATATTAATATGCCCCTGAGGGGTTGCAGTAGATTTTACATTGTCTGGGAAATTTTCAAAATCTTTGTTCCTGTTTCTGGTCCTTGTATTCCCCCCACCCCCAATACCAGGAGCAAATTCTTGGTAGAGTCTAGCTAGGGAAACTTTCCACTGGCTTCTCTGGGAAATATTGTGAACAATGTAGTAAATAAGCCTGTCTTTTAAAGTATTTTCCCAGGACCCTTTTGCACAAGACAAGTTAGGGCATGTGCAGGAGAGAAGACAAGTGTCCCTTTAGTAACGTCATGTCGTGTCTCAGCCTTTCACTCACAGGTGCACCCAGATCCTTCTCAGAGCACATGGCTGGCAAGCCTATTAGTAGAAACAGATTCACCATTTTATAGGTGAGGAAAGAGAGTTTGCACCAAGAGGATAAAAAGCAACAAGGAACAAATCATCCAGGGGTTGTTCCCATGTAAGCAGCAGGTAGGGAGCAGGCGGCTGGTTTGGGGGGTTGCTGCCCTTCATGGCCCCTCAGGAGCTAGAGTTGTTTGAGCATCTTCATCTCTGCCTGGCTTTCTATTGTTCACAGAGGACAGCTCCTGCCAACCAAGATCCTGTTTCTGTTTTGTTAAAACAGTGCCTGGAGCTCAGGGAAAGAAAGGCTGTGTGGAGAGGCAGGAAACATTAAAAGGGGAGGAAGAAAATGGATTCTGTCAAATTGTTTGTACAGTTCCTCTCCTTTTTCTTCCTCGTCTCTTTTAAAATAATTGGTTTAGGACTATAATAGAATTGCCGTCAAACAAACCCTGAGAGTTGGTTATCTTGGGTGCAAGCAAGAAAGTAAAAGTGTGCCAAATGAGATCATGGAGTCTGAATGAAAAGAAATATTGATCCACCACTGAGAGCCAGCCTGGGGCAGAGGAGCAAGGGTTTTGATTTTTTTCCTTGAATCGATAATATTTTGATACTAAGTATTTCTTCCAGTATCAAATGGATTACAGGAAAAGCATTAGGGTACAGAACTCTGTACTTCTATTTTATTCCTTTCTTGTTCTTTTTTAAAGAAGGAAATTCTGACTATGGTTTCTTTCTTTTTATATAAACATATGTTATATGTAGGGCCATAGGGAAGATTCAAATGGCCATAGCAAAATCAATCTTTCATATTGTTTTCTATATATTATTGATTATTAATTATTTAATGGGAATGATGAACTGAACAGATGGAAATTTCCTTTCATTTTGTGAAAAGGAAGCTGTTTTATTCCTTTCCTCAATGGCATGGCTCTAATAGTTTAAATTTACTTGGCAGTTAGTTTTTTGTTGCTTGTTTTCTTGTTTTTTGGGTTTTTTTTTTAGGATTCACAATTTATTATTTTATAGAATTTCAGTAGTCTTATGTTTACCAAATTAAATGCATGTGAGGCACGTGGCTTTTCAGGTCAAACACTGAGCAATAGGAACTTTAAGTACCATGTACTTCTCTAGTCATTCTTTCTTGTCCACAGTTTCACTGCCATAAGAATAAGCATAGGCGTAATAGCCCCTTACTAGTTTGCATTCTCACATAAATTGTTCATCAGAGACCAGGTCCCATCTAAAGAGGAAAGCAATTACTGAATTTGAGTCAGAGAAAAGACCAGCTGATGAACTGTGTCTTGGGGATGAAAGTCCCATCATGTCTTTTAAGAAAGCTGTTTCAGAAAAGGGCAGTGGATATTTGAGTTTAGGTCTTCCCCTAATCCCAGAACAGGTGTCCCATGAGCTTGAAGATTCTGTAGAGTGTGCGGTCAACACAAGTGTGTGGAGCACACAGCATTTTCCTCAGATCATCGAGGAAGAGCTGAACTGTTAAATGGTGTTGCAACAAATTGAATCACCATCTGGAAAAAATAAAGTTGGATGCATGCCTGATACCATATTCCTTCATAAATTCCAAATAGATAAAATATTTAACAGTAAAAAATGAAATCAGAAAACTACTTAAAAGTGGGTAATTTTAGAGTAAGGAAAGACTTCCTAATCATGACTGAAAATCCTGAAGCCAAGAAGAAAAGATTGTTGAATGACTATTTTTAAAAGAATATAACAAAAGAAAACTGTCCAAATGTCCTGGTTCAGGTCACTATGAGACAAAAGATAAATGACAAACTGGAAGAATACTCATATCACAAAAGGCTAATTTCTCCATACATAGAAAAAGCCACTAGAAATCAGTATGAAAAAAAGGGCAATAAATATAAGTAGACCTTAAATATGCAGAAACTTCACTATTACTAAGACAGTGCAAATTGAAAATACACTGAAATATAATTTCTCATCTCTCAGGTTTATAGAAATATAACTAGACTATAGACACCAACTTGGCATGTGTGTGTGGGAAAATAGAGATTTATAGATTTCTGGCAGGAGGACATGATGTGTGACGTTGCCTATGGAAGGCTCATGGCAATACTTATTACAATTATAAGTTCATTTTCTTCTTGACCCTATAACCCATTTCAGTTCTGGAACTTTATTCTCAAGATATACTTGCAGGATTATTCAATGCAGCATTGTTGGAATTGTAAAAGTTTGGAAAGAACTCTGTCCATTTAAGTGGGAGGAGGTGCTGGTTAAATAGTCCTTGGTGCATCCTCAGGGTGGAGTAAGGATTATACAAAGAAGGAAGAATATTTCGATGAATTTGGATCACTCTATAAATCTCAAAAGAGTTCCAAGATGTAATGTTAAATTTTTAAAAAAGTATGTAGTATGAACTTTTGTATAAGAAAGGAGGCTAATAAGAACATTTATTCTTATTTGTTGTTTCTACATGAAGAAATTCTGTAAAAATATACAAGAAAGCAAGAGAAAGGGAAAGGAATGAGTAGACAGGCACAGAAGTGGGAGTAAGATGGCTTAATGTTTATTTTTGAATCATATGAATGTACTACTTGTTTAAAATAAGATTTAAAAAAGAATCAGTAGTCAGCAGGCATTGGCAGTGTTCATAAATGACTTTGAGGTCTTTGGCTGTGGTCCATCATAAAAGAACTCTTCCATTCAATTAACAGACGTCCAGCTGACTATCTTCTGGATGCCCCAGTGAGTGGCCAGATTTCTAATATACTCACAGATGCACTCTGCTGTTTAAGTATGCTATGTGAATAAAGCTCATACTCCTTGGTAGTCCTTATAGGCTTATGCAATACATATTGCTCATTAAGCCAAATATGTACCTGCTGAATTGGATAGAACACTTTTAAGGTGTAGTTTTACTTGTAAGAGGTGAAGCTAAGCTTAAAAATTAAAATATTTTGATAACCTCTGGCATATAAGAAAATTTAAGAAAACCAAACAAGTTCAAAGTCTTCAGCTCAGAATACTAGTTAGCAGTGTGTTAAATTATAGTGCCAAAATCTATTCACTTTCCATTTGCATCTGATTCATCATTGCTCTAATTTTTAATGTTCTTAAACATTACCTGTTGAAGCCGTTAAAATCCAGTAAGTGCCTTTGCATACCCAATTAAATGCCCAATTACCAATTTTAGGTTCTCAACTTACATTTTAAAATGAAATGAACCCAGCCCTGCAGCTGAATTGTTAATGGATAGCAGATCTCAAGGGAAGTGATGCTAATTGTTCTCACTCAGAAACATGGTTCCCTGACTTAAGCAAAAGAGCACCATTGCTGCTTTGACCTTACACCCCCTGTGGTGTCCCACGCTAGTGTGAATTATAACTCTTGATGTCCTTTCAAGAGGAGAAAGAAGATTGGGGGCAAACAGGAGTCCTCAGAGCCTGGGCAGGGATACTGGAATAATTTCCTTTTCCAGAAAAATAATAGTGCCTTTGTATTAAGGCCAGGAAGCAAGACCAGGAAGCTTGGCATTGTGCTTCTGAATATAAATATATATTTAACAAGATTACTTCCTAAACATTGAGTTTGAACATAGAGGAGTATCCAGGATTCTTGGCCAGGATGTGAGTTGTCTTCAGATTCATCCCAGGTCAAGGCAATCTAAAAGAAATCAGCTGCTCTCTGGTTGGCCCTATTTCTGTTCCTGTAAACTGGCCCTTCCCAGTTAGTAGAGCCCATCATTTTAGTTATGGAGGCACAAAGGAGACCAGATCTGCTCTGTATCTCTTTCCTTGATCTTTAAAAGCCATGTTCAGCCACAGGCTGAAATGATGCTTCATAAAGAAGCTTTCCTGCATCCACCAAAAACCCCCTTCTTGCCCTGCGCCCCATCCCACTCAATATGTGTTCTTTCTGTCCTCCCAGCACATAATCATGTGCCTGCTGGTGGGGAGAAGTATGCATTGTGGTGTTTGTTGAGTCCTGCCTCTGTTTCATCACGAGGAACTTATCAATTCGCTTCTGGGATGCACACTTCTCAAGGAGTAGGTTTGTGCTTCAGTCACCTTGTTCTTATTTGACATCATCTCCCCTCTCTCCTCCACTACCCCGGCACATCATTTTTCCTTCAGTGTGCACATCATAAATATTTGTCGAATCAATGTTATTTGTGTCTTCAGATTTTTCCAGAAGAAAAGAATAGTCATACTGCTTTATGATGCAAGTGTTGACAGTTTAAATTTCTCTTAAGTGAGACAGAAAATTTACATAAACTTCTCATACTCAGCTATGATTCCCTCTAGGGGAATTTAGGAAAGATATGAGCATAACATTCTGCCACTCCCAACAGAAAGGCTTTCTCATACCGTGAAGCTCCCTTCCCTTCCTGCCAAGAGACCTCCCCTCCCCAGCAGGAGTGGCACTTCTCAGGGGAAGATACTCTTTGTGTGTTGGACATTTTTAAATGCATAGATAATTCACATGCTCTGCTGTTATTTTGTAAGATGGACTTTACTATTTTTAACTACACAGTGATTGGCTGTGTTTGTCACTGCATTAGGAAGAGACCAGAGAGAGTATGTTTGTCACTGCATTAGGAAGAGACCTGAGAGAGTGTGTACCACAGTGTGCAGCATGCATCTATGTGATTTGGAGAATGTTAAAACCAGAGGGCTCAGAGGGTCCCTCTGGTCTCGTTTTATCTTATAAATGATGAGATTAAGACTCAGACAGGAAAAGACACATGTCTGAAACACCCAGAGACAGGTAGGCAGAACAAGCCCAAGAACCCAGCCTCACACTACAACAGCTCCCACCCAGTGCTCTCGCAGGCTCCCTGAGGTCTCCCCTTCTTCAGGGTCATTGCTATTATTCAGTTAGCCACAGTCCAGTGCTGATGGACGCAAGGTTCATTCCCCATGTAGAGCACCTTCCTTCACAGAAGGGATTCCTTAGTTTCTAGGCCAAATCCTGTGCCTTGAAAGCTGTTTTGCTATTGGATAGAGCAGAGGAACTACAGGGTGGTTTGATACCAGAAACACCAGCTCCACTGGAGAGCCATTTTAATGAATATGTTCTGTTAACAGGGAGTTAGGAAGGAGCATTACCTTTCCCTGGGGAGTGAGCAGGTTGAGCTATAATTCTTTGAAAGGGCCACTATATAGTGCTGGGACTCCATGCAAAGGGATCTTTCTGAGGCTCCCAGCAGGAAATATATATATTCTCACAATTTCCCTTTACTTTGTTGTCTCACAAAACAGGTTTTTTTTTGTCATCTTATATCTAAAAAAATAGCCACTTAATTGGCTTTTAATCTTTGAATTAAGATGACCTTCCACTCATCACCATGCATTGAACCATACTAGCTTTCTGCTTGGCTCACACTTTGGTGAATACAGTTCATTTACATCAGGAGGCAATTTGGATTCTGGCTGTTTCTCCAGAGCCTTTCATGCCTGGTAGCCGAGGAGATGTGCATGGGATGGAGCCTGTGGCATCTGTTTCTGTGGGTAGAACTAGAGCAAGGGGCTTTTGGCACTCCTCTTTTAAACTTACCTGAACAACACCCTTTGGATATGTTGACTAGAAGTGGAAGCTGAGAGTGAAATCAATTCCATTATTAAAAAATCTGAAAGCAGGGCATAAGCACTGGACATCAGAATCTGAGCTACTATTCCTCTCATCTCCCCTTGCCCCTACCTTTTATATATAGCCTGAGTGTCTTTTTCCACACCTTCTGCCCTCCATTCAGACCACTGGCCAGAAAACCTATGCTTCAGAATGAGGACAAAGGGAGTAAGAAATTTACCAAGGACAAAGAAAGTGGTTATCTTCTGTCTCTTTAAAAAAAAAAAAAAAAAAAAAAGCCATTACTTAAGACTTGGAGCCTCCCGTGTGGAATGCTCAGTGGATGCTAATTTTAGTTTGTCGTGCTACAAATGCTTCCCTTATCTCTTTTATAGGGCAGAATAGTGAACAGTGGAGGGCTTCTGCACCTGTCCATCAGCAAAATTAGGCACCTTTTCTGCCTGAGGAGGGTGTGGTGGTCTGAGGGTTATTAGACATCTTGTCTTGGGAACAGAGTGTGCACAGGAGTTCAGGCAGACACAGCCAGGGTTGTTATGTTTGGATGCTGTCCCTGTGTTCTTCTTTCACACCCTCATGGTTCTTATCAGTCAGAGAAAATGAACAGGAGGGTGGACGTGCATCTGCAAAATGAATCTCCTTTCAAAGAGTCCTCAAAAAAGGGAGAAAGTTAATGGTTGTGGTCCAGCACAAAGGACAAACAAATGTCACAAGCAGAAAGGCAATGACCTTTCCTGTACTTCCTTCTGTAGGGACACTACAATGGCTTGAGTCCAGAGATGGAAGTCACTGTTTGCACTGTCCATTTTATTAGAATCCCAAACCAAACACACGATGGTCATTTCTACCTTTACTCAACTCCATCTGGGAATGTGCCTGTTTTGCCTTTTGTTCTTATCTTTGGAAGAGTAGCTGTCCAAAGTGTTTACTCCTTCTTTCTGAGGGGTTGGGTTTCCTTTCTGCCTCAAGCCTCCCATTGGAACTTCCTCCCTCTGACATTTGTCCAGGCTCTTATGGCTTTTTGAATGTTCTGCTGGAAGTGAACCCTAACTACCACTTATTGCTTGATTTTTTTTTCCTTTTCAATGTAAATTGAAAATCCTTATGAAGAAAGGACTGTCTGCTATTTTGCCTAAAGGACCAATAAAAAAGATCCCTCTGCAATATCATCAGAGAATACATTTTCATTTGAGGGAGGCTCATGCATTTTGAACCTAGAATTTCTGATAAATCGTAAACAAGTTTGAACGTAGGTTCTCATTGCACTACCTGTGGAATTAAAATGCTTCCCAGACAAATGGACAGAATAAGTAAGATATGTTAAAAAATGTTATTTTATTAAATTAAAAATTTAGAAAAAAGCAAAACCCAACAGTTCAGAACCTATCATTTTGTTGCAAAGAGAGTTTCCTCTTTGTTCCTGAATTTGATTCAACAAATCCCAAAATGAGTGTGACAGAGAAATACCATGGACATTTTGGGAAAAGGAGGGAGTGTAGACTGGATTGTCAAAGAAGTCTAGAATTGGCATGTAAAGGGTAGACATGCTTTAGATTTGCAAGAGGTGGCTTGAAAGTGTCCCAAGCTGAGAAGGCACAAGAGCACACAAATGGGATGAACTATGATGTGCCCTAGGAAGAGCCTAACACTTGACAGAGTAGGTCATGGGAGTGTGGAGTAGAAGGTGAAGCTGGGGAGACCAGTTGGAAATCTAGTTCCAGAGACAGCAGTGATTATCCACTGCATTGCACTACTTAAAGAATCAAACCTTCATTTTTCTAGAAATAAGTTCAATAATTTATTCTTGAATTATCAGAGCTTCTGAGCAATTTTACCCACCAGGATAGTATCTTCTACATGTGACAATAAGACACTGGACAGCAGTGGTGAGGACTCTTTCTAACTGATGGCTTGCCATCAAGAGGGCAGCCTTTCAATATGTCTGGGGCAGACAGTGGCTTCTCCCTGTAGAACTCTCAATGACATCCTTGACCTCCTTAGCAGAAGAAGCACATAGGAGAGAGGCATTAATTCTATCCTTGTAACAATATCAGACCCTCAAGTGGCCTTTGTCATTTGCTGTGTTAGTCATTTCCTCCAAGTCTGCTTGGGATTGGCACAGTTTTGCCCATGCTTAAGGTTTTGTGATGGTTTGTGTGTCCTGTGCTATCCAGGGTCACAAGTGTCGTTGACTTAAAAATGTGTATGTCCAGCATTGTATGTCATTACTGACTCCAGAGAAGAATTCACAGCAGCTGAGAAAACATTCAATAAAGAGACATCATTACCCTAAGTACATGTACAAAGACACAAATGGTATGACTCTACTTTGTGTACAACCAGAGATATGAAAAATTGTGCTCTATATGTGTAATATGAATTGTAATGCATTCTGCTGTCATATATAACAAATTTTCATTTTAAAAAAAATCTAAAAAAAAATAGGATAAAAAAGAGAGACAGACAGACAGACTTGGATAACTGTGGCCTGTTACTTTACCTGTATTTTTTGACTTGACAAAATAGGTTTGTATTTTCAAGTATAAATGTATTTGTCTTTCCTCCTCTTTAAAAAAAAAAAGTTATTTCACATTTTACTCCTGAATGAATTCACTCTAAGACCCATTGGGCCTCTGTTCATGCTAGAGTATCTAGGAGTCTACTGATAGACTAAAATTTGAAGAAGTGAATCTTCTTGGTAATGTTGGCATAATTCTGTCTTTCTGTTTGTTTAATATTGCTAGTTTCTGGAGGATTTTTCTTCATGGAAGTACCAGCAGCCCTTGGTGCTAAGGTATGCTAAAGGCTCACCAAAGGCTAGTTAAGAAATTACTTTGTGGGCTGGGGATGTGGCTCAAGTGGTAGCGCGCTCGCCTGGCATGTGCGCGGTGCTGGGTTCGATCCTCAGCACCACAGAAAAATAAAATAAAGATGTTGTATCCACTGAAAACTAAAAAATAAATATTGAGAAAACATTCTCTCTCTTTCTCTCTCTCTCTCTCTTTAAAAAAAAGAAATTACTTTATTAGTCATAGAGATCTTGACCTGAGAAGTCAGATGGAGAAAAATTAGTATAAATTTATACTTGTGTAGGAGATCCTCCATAAAGAACATTTGAAGAGTGAATTAAGAACTTGATACATGTAACTTTTAATGGAGCAAGGATGAGCCAGCAGACTGTTGATGATGACTCTCTGGCAGATGCAATACCTTTCTTGCCTCATTCGTTCCACAGAGACACGTTCTTACAAATCTTCTGATAAGCTAGGTGAGTTTTTTGATCCATGTTCCTAGGCAAATATATTTGAGTGAACTGCAATTTCAGTTAAGGGAATACACCAGAGTTTCTGAGTTAGTGATCCAACATTAGGAAAATTTGATCCCTCTTATCACAAGCCCTCCAGGCACCATGCTCTGAAGAGGAGATATTTTTATCATGTGTCCCTACAGGTAGAAAATATTCAGCTGGCTATTGAATTGTGAGAGTTTTTATGGCCTTCAGACTTGCTGACAGCATCACTGGGCACATACCTAATGTACAGCTTGACAGAACGCCTTCAGCCTGTATTCACCTCCACCGTGTAAGTGACTCAAACCATGGCAGCCCACCAGTTCACCCACATGGACAGACTTTTATGCAAGGCCCTTCATTCCTTATCTTTTGTCCCCAGTGCCAGCCTCCCACTTGCAGCAACCATCCCCAGTATTCATAGCATTCATTTAGTGGACACTGACTGCCGATGCACTCTCTGGGAGTGGGGTAAAGGAGGCTTAGGAGCAGAAACCTTGCCTCTGCCTTACAATATTACTCAGAAAGAATAGGAAATGGCTTGTCTCCCTCAAGGAGTCCAAAGTGGGCTTTCCTGCTTTATGAAAACAGTGGCAAAAGAACACAGTGGGATACAAAATGTTGGTATGACTTAGAGGAAAATAACTTTGCAAAATCTATTAAAATTTTCCCCTAATCTCTTTGAGAATGTAGATAAAGAATGGGCCTATAAATCTCATGGTACATAATAAGATGACTATTATGTATGCATCATAGTTTTTTAAAATAGTACTGTGTTGGGTTAGGGCTAGGGCTCAGTGGTAGAACACTTGCCTGACATCTGTGAAGCACTGGGTTCAATACTCAGCACCACATATAAATAAATAAATAAATAAATAAATGTGTTCTGTCCATCTACAACTAAAAAGATTTAAAAAAAAAAAATAGCGCTGCGGTCAAATAGGAGTTTCAGTAGACCTCATCTGACCACGAGCTTGTTAATCTGCTGCTGGGTGGGTGTTCTGTGTGGCATTGTCATAATGCATTTTCACCTGCTCTACTTAGGTCTGCCTCATGTTTGAAAGGCAAACATGGAGCACTCTGCTCCAGACCTGGAGGACCACATGGGTGGTGGTGACTGGGGAAGAAAATGCCCTAGGGGGAGGCTGAGTGGGCAGGAAAGCTACAATATAGACAGAACTGGAGACTAAAGGACAACTGTCAAGGATGTGAAAATATACAAATGGAAATGGCTGCAATCTTGTCCTGAAAGGAGAATCTCTTGTCAAGAGGCTTTTCAACTATTGGGATAAGTTGTAAATCACTTCCACGAGAATAAAAGAAGTTAGAAGAAATAGCCATTTAATGTAGTCTTGAAAGTGTATGCCCAAAGAAAAGACATGGAATCAAGAGAAACCTCATGAGATATCTTTAATTCTGTAATACATTGATTGCATAGGCAGAAGTACTAACCATACGTGTAAAATCGGTTAAGTGAACTTTAATTATGTCAAATTGGTGTAATAAGCTGAAAAGAACTTTAGCTTGTACATTACCAGAATGCAAAATATTGCTTCTAGTGGAACCAATAGGAGTTACAATTTTTAGTGTTTTGTTGATCTATACAGTTCCATATTTGGCCCTTCATTAAGTTTAGCTTTAAAACCAGTATATGTTACCTTGCAGTGCAAAAGTGGTGATTGCTGCCCCAAATTTCAATTCAAACAAACTAAAGTTTTGAAACCAAATCAATATCATAAAAGGGTTTGAGAATTCAAAGTTAGTAGGGCTACTTACTCTCCTACTACTCAGATGCATGAAGCATGATTTGTTCTCTGCCTGTCATAAGCCATACCTATCCATAATGCTCATTCCTGCTATTCATTTTTAAAATACAATGCCTTTACCTTTCCAGTGAAATACACATAGTGACAGCCAGTGAAATGGAGGAATTCACTCTATGGTGTAGACACCAAACAGTTATAGAAGCACTTAGCTATATCCCTGAGCCCTGGGGAAAACCAAGTTTAGTGGTTGCCTTTGGTGTTACTAAGAGCAACACCTCTCTTTGTCCTGGAGAAGTGACTTAGTGTAGTGACTGTTCTGATTCATGTTGGCTTTATCAGAATCGTCTCTGGTCTAGGCTACCAATCTGAGAGAGAGGAAAGATATCACGGGGCGACCAAATGGAGACTTGCAGGCATGATGACCAGATGAGTTTTGAGAGGAGCTAAAGCAGTGATAGTTGCACCTCACCTCCTCAAGACAGTTTGTCCTCCAATTAGTTGTGATTTATGTAGGAATGGTCATTAGGGAATTGAATAGAGAAAGCTGAGCACATTGCTTCTCATCTGGCACCAGAGGGTCAGGTGTTTTACTCCTTTTATTCTGAATCTTCATCAAGGCTGTGCTTTGAAAAAGACTCCAAGGGATTTTTCTTAGGAAGAAATCATTTAACACAAGTGGCTGCTGCATAAATACTAATGACATGCATAACAATGTGTTCCACCTTGGAATTTGCAGCAAAAGTCACAGAGATGCTGGCTTTCTGTGTGGGAGAGGCAGCTCTTCACCACACAGAAGAGCCTTGTAGTCAGGTGTGCCTGCTGCTTTTCTCCACACCCCCCTTCCCTTAAATGACGCTAGACTTTATAAAAAGAAAACCAGAGATTTGACCAAAGAGGAATAGTGTGGGTGAGATCTTTCTAACCACGGTCCTCAGTACAAATACTTATTTCTGATGGATGTGGAGATATGTGATGTGTTATATCCATATCCAATATGGTCTCTAATACACTAAGCATTGCGGGGTACAAGGATGACTAGAAAATGGTGAGTGACATTGAGGATTTCCATCTGGAGGGTCAGTAGCTCTGGAGAGTGAGGTAGACCAGCCCCTTTTCAGTGTATGTCTCTACCCCTGCCACCTAGTATGAGTGACCATGGTCTCCTCTCCTCTGGACTGTAGCAGTCTCTCCTGGACTCTGACTGTTGTGCCCAAAAGATTTGTTGTACCTGAAAAATGTCCTGGGGTTTGTGTTAGTCAGAGTTCTCCAGAGAAATAGAACCTACACCTATGTATAAGAGAGATGGAAGAATGGATAGACAGACTGGTTTCTTCTTTACTGAGTCAAATGCTAATTTCATCTGGAAATAACCTCATGGACATAACCAGAAGCAATGTTTAATCTGAGCACCTTTTGGCTCATCAAGTTAAAATTAATCATCACAAAGTTTATCTAGATTTAGGGAGTAATGCAATGAAGCAAAGAAGATAAAAACAGAAAAGACAAGAGGGTCATCTAGGAGGGGTTTTAACTTGAAGAAGAGTTTCTGAGGAGCACTAGGGGGCTGAGGAGCAGCAGGGGGTCAAGGAGCAGGTGGTAATGAAGTACATGTCACAGTCTTCACATTTCTTAGCATGAACAGGTTTGAGCACTAGCCTTGACAATGAAAACTTCTCATTAAAAAGAAAGAATCAGGCCTGTTCAGAGGCACAGTGAGAGAAGTCTGAAAAAGGGAAGATGGAAGCTTCAACTTAATGGTAATTAAGAAAGAAATGTTCCGGAAAAGAAAGGCAGTGCTGGAGATCAAATCCAGGGCCTCACCTGGGCAAGTGCTCTACCCTACAGCCTCAGCCACATGTTCATTCAAATCTTCTGCGTATCTTTTTAAGTTGGATTGGTTTTTTTTTTTTTCTTTATTGAGTTCTGAGTTTTAAACTCTCAATATAAGTAATTTAGCAGAAACAATGGTTTACAGACATTTTCTCCAAATTTATAACTTCTCAGTCTCTTGAAGAACAGAAGTTTTTGATTCTGTTGAAATTCTACTCCTTAATGACTTCTTTCTTGAACTGTACTCTTGGTTTGTCTATATCTGCCTAACCCCAAGTCACAAAGATTGTCTTCTAAAAGTTTTACCATTTGAGATCTTTGCCTTTAGGTCTATCATCCTTTTGACCTACTTTTTAGGTAGGGTACAAAGTACAAGCTGAAGTTCCTTTTTTGTGTGTGGCTATTGGTTTTCTAGTATTACTTGTCGAAAAAGCTTCCTTTCCCCATTTTGCAGTTTGGTTGAAACCAGTTCTCCATATATGTGAAGAATCTTTTTGTGGCCTCTCTTCTATACCATGGATCTGTGTGTCTGTTTCCATGTCAGCAGCACATTGTTTTGATGAGTTTATTTTTGTAATAAATCTTTCAATCAGATCAGGTAAGTCAACATTGTTTTCTTTTTTCAAATTTGTTTTTGTTCTTCCAGCCTTTTGCATTTCCATATGAATTTTTATAATTTGTTTACTGTATTCTACAAAAATTTACAAACCTGTTGGAATTTTGGTTAAGATATCTAATGGTCTGTAAATCAAATTGGAGAGAATTAGTATCTTAATTGTACTGAGTTTTCTAACCCATGATCACCCTATCTCTTCATTTGAACTTAAGATTCATTTGGGGATTTTTGGCCTCTCATTGATTCCTCCAGTGGTTGAACATGAGATGTTTTTAGATTTATTTAAGACATTACTGTCTTTCAACAATGTTTTTAACTTTCATTGTCCATCTTGTATTTCTTTGATTAAATATGTTTTCCTAAGTGTTCTTTTTTTTTTTTACTGCTATTATGAATAGAAGTTTTTTCTTTGTTGGTTTATTAGCTATTTTGTTAGTCAGGGTTCTCCAGAGAAACAGAACCTTGGCTGAGTATACAGACAGTTCCAAATTTACATGATTTGACTTAGGAGTTTTCAAGTTATATGATGACACAAAAGTGAACTTACACAGCCATTATGTTTTTTCACTTTCAATACAGTGTTCAGTAAATTGCATGAGACAGTCTATATTTCATTGTAAAATAGGTTGTTAGATGATTTTGCCCAACTGTTGACCCTGAGCACGTGTGACTAAGCTATGATGTTCAATAGGTTAGGTAAGTGCAGGCATTTTTTTGTGTTCTTTTTTTGTTCATTCTTTTTTTTTTTTCCTCATAATAAGCATATACATTACCCTGGCATTTCTTTTTGTAGTTATTTTTAGTTTATAATAGGCGTATCTAACTTACTATATGTTTTGCCTTATGATGGATTTATTCTAATAATCTAACATAACTCCATTGTGAATCAAGGAGCATCTACACACACACACACACACACACACACACACACACACACACGGGGAGGGGGAGGGAGAGGGGATGGTGGGTAGAGAGACTAGTGATACTTTCAGGAATCGGCTCCTATGATTATGGAGACTGACAAATTCAAAATCTGCAGGCCAGAAACCCAAGGAATAGCTGATGTTGCCACAGAAATGTCAAGGCCATCTGCTGGCAGAGTGCCTTCCTGCTCTGGGGAACTCAGTCTCCTGCTCTTTGGGCCTTCAGCTGATTAGATGAGGCCCACTGTGTCTAGGAGGACACACTGCCTTATTCAAAGTCCACCTATTTAAATGTTAATCTTCTCCCAAAATACCCCACCAAAACATCCAGAACAGTGTTTGACCATGTATCTGGGCACCGTGGGCCAGCCAAGTTGACATATCCATTGCAGCTATGACTCTGTTTTTGTTATTTTAGTGGTTGCTTCAGGCTTAGCAGACTGTGCCTTCACTTGGTATTATACTACTTCATGTATCATTTAAGAACCTCACAAGAGTTCACTTCCATTTCTCCCATCCCAAGTTTTGCTGTCTTGTCATATATTTTGCTTTTTTGTATGCTATAAACTCTGAACTACGTGGTCATTTGGTAGGTGAGACAAAAGCATTGCTCAGTCTGGGGCTGATTATTTGTACTAATGAGATAAGACTCTTCTGAGTGTTCTATCCAATGTTTCATGAATCTTGAGGTTCTCCAATCTGGCTGATAGGATGGGTATTCTTCCTGGCCCTGTGTGAGCATGGACGGTTCTGTCCTCTCTTCATTTGTTTCTCTGACTCAGGTAGTTTTCTCACATACACACAGTGAAAAATACTTAGGTGAGCACTCAGTGGCAAATCTCTGTAAGTCTCTGGTATTTTCTTTCTGCATAGTTTCTCTCCTTGGTCTCCCTGGGCTCTCGGCACTGTCCCTTTAGCTCAGGAGTGGCTGGGTTCTTCTCCCTGCATCATAGCCTGGAAACTTTCTCACAGCAGTAAGGACTCATCTCATTTATTTTCCATCTTTCAGAGATCATTTGAAAGACCATTGCCTGATACACAGTGCCTTGAAACCATTGTTCCATGTGGTTTGTCCATTTTGGGTTGCTTTAGGCAAGGAGAGTGGACATAGCACTGATTTCAGATCAGTACATTCCAAGATTGGAATTCTTGAGTCATAAAGAATATGCACATTTATCTTTAGTAGATATTACCTATGGTTTGCCAGGGCAAATTCGGCTAATTTTAAAGTTAGATAATTTTCACTAACAGAGTTGAACTTTGTTTCAACCAGATCATTTTGCTGGGTTTTATTCCCCAATTTAGCACAGTAAAAAGTGAAGGTGACAGACTCCTAGTGACATTTTTTTTTTTTAGAATATTAGTGACGTACACCCTCATTTAAAATGTATGATTAAAAGTATTGAGTAAGCGGTGGTGGTGGAGAGAGCAGATAATCTGTCTTTGCTTGACTGATAGTCATAATTATATTTGACAGTTTGTGCTTGCAAAGTAATAACAGCTTTGATTTTTTTCCACAATCCTACTGCTATTATATGTTTAGTACCTGGTCCATTAGAAAATTTTGTGTCTTCCTCTGCCTCCTTTAAGTTTTGGTGTCTCTCTTTCTCCTTCCTTCTCTCTCTCTCCCCAACTCTTTCCTTCCTCTCCCCCGCCCCTCTAGCAGTCTTTTCAAGTAAGGAGATCCATATCCACAGAACATTCTTCAAAGGTTCTTTCGCACTATTTTGAACGATTCTGCTCAGCAGTGGGGGACCTGGCCTCCTAGTATGACAGAGCACAGTAGCAGGCCCTTCCTCTCAAAAGCGTGATGAGTGCCCTCTTCCATAGCTGCAAGTGGGTGAAGCTTCCATCTCCCTCATTGAATAGGGTATTTGAGCTTCGAGAACTCTGCTGCTCTGTTCTCCCAGGTGAAATATGTACTGAATTTCTACCAAGTAGGACATTTCACTGAAGAAAGTTAATTCTTAACGTATACTTTTCAGTACGTAGTGACAGTGCTATAAGAAAGAAGAACATTAAGAGGCTGTGTCTCACATATTTTTATTCCCAGGCTTTGAACTTGTGGTGGAGAAATTTAATTTGTTCTTGAGTCAGGTAGCTGATTCTTTAATGCCTTTGTTTTTTGATAAAGTTTTTGTAAGTCTCCCCTAAGAACAGATCAAAAAATGGCATTTACCTTGTTTTCCAGAATTGAAGGAGCAAGGAGAAAATAAGACTTTATGACTGTAGTTAACCCCTTTTGATATCTTCATTTTATAATAGTTATTATTGAATTTAGTCTCCTTTGGAAACCATCACAATTGTCACAACTCTGGGTATTTACTCTTAGTTGAAGCCTGTTTGTTTGTTTCATGGTTACATTACACAAACAGGACATGTTATATCCTTTCCATATAAAATGTAAAATTGTAATAACTAATATTAACCAGGCTTTATAATTCATTGTATATTTCATTTCCCCTTTACCCCAAGTGAATGCAGATTGGTTTTCTCTGCAGGTCAATGGGGAGATTGTCTTAGGATGTTAAAGAAATCCTTGAGTGGCTGAATCTCAAGCCAAAAATTGTGTTTTCAGGGAGGCTGAAACAGTTAATTGAGAAAGATGCTGTTAGAATTAAATTGGAGTAAAAGAGATTGTTGCAACTGGTTATAACCTCCAACTTTCTCTCCTTCTAGGCTCTGATATTTCTATAATTTCTTGGTTCTTGCACTTTTTTTCCCACTTACTTGTTCTCAGAATCTCCCTCTTTTCCAGTAAGAAAATGTTCAAATCCCTTAAATCATGTCTTGATTTTGAAACTGAACGATTTAACCTGAAATAATTTTTTGGTTTGTTCGTGGTTTCTGGTGAGCCCAAGAATAATTCTTCCTTTAGTTGAAGAGCCATTCATTTTTTTAACTCATTCATTTATTCATGCATATAGCAATTAGCACTGTGTATCAATTAATAATATAGAAGACTGTGGTCTGTAAATCTAGAGAGGGCACTGGAGAATTCAGGTCTTCTGAGGTTAACCTTCCGGAAAGATTTCAGGCTTAAATTTTAATTAAGACCACTTTGCTATACCTGAACCTGTCATTGACTTGAAAAATAGAATACGCTTCAAAATAAAAATCTACATATTTTATAGGTTTTTTTAAATTAAAATTATAAATGAGATATAGAAGATTATAATTAGATGGGGATAGATTTTCAAAGTATCAACGAGATCTCATATGGCCCTGTGACACTGAAGTTGTCTATTCCAGAGGTGATAATGCCTCCCTATTTGTAATTTGAAACTATTGGAACAACTCAGTACTTCTAAGCAGAGTTGACATAGGACAGTCGCGTGATGATTAATGTGCAGTCATTAACTACTCTGGACATGGTGGTGTTTCTTCATATTAAAGGCAGCCTTCCCAAGAGAGCGTGATACAAAATATTTCTTATTTCTCTTGCCCTACTAAAGGACTTAAACAAACTTCTTTATTAAAAAAAGGGGGGGGGGGTTTCTACACAGACATTTCCTTTTGTGGTATCATTTTGAAGAAATTTCCTAGACATCATCATCACCATCTTTAACTGTCTTCCCTCTGCCCTGTCTGATATGAGAATGTAATATCACTGGAGATCAAGGAACTAATGCCAAGTAAGGGCTCTTTGGTATGGAGAACTTCTTTCTTTGTGATTAGTTCTTCAAGAGACTTAGAAAGTCGGCTTCCTCAAAGCCTTGAGCACTCATTCTACACTTTCCTTTCCCTTAAGGACTAAGGGAGTAGGAACTCTTTAGGGGCATCCCACATTCATTCCCACTGGCTTGGTGCTCCTGACTGAAATGTCAACATCTTTATTATTTTTTCTTCAAATATGCAGATTCAAGAATATTTTGTCACATCCATGTTTGTAGCAGCTCAATTCACAATTGCTAAGCTATGGAAACCAACCTAGATTCCCTTAAACAAATGAATTGATAAAGAAAATTTGGGGTGTGTGTGTGTGTGTGTGTGTGTGTGTGTGTGCATGTGTGTGTGTGAGACACACATATATAATGGATTATTTCTCAGCCATAAAGAAGAATGAAATTATAGCCCTTGTCAGTAAGTGAATGGAACTGGAGACTATCATGCTAAGTGAAATAAGCCAATCCCCAAAAAACCAAAGGTCAGATATTTTGTCTGACATGTTGATGCTGGCACACAATAAGGAGTTTGAGAGGGAAGAATAGAAGTTCATTGGATTAGAAAAAGGTGTATGAAAGAAGGGATGGGGGATGGGAATAGGAAAGACAGTAGAATGAATTGGACATAATTTTCCTACGTTCACAACCAGTGAAACCCTACATATGCACAACCACAAGAATGGGATCCTAAGTTATACTCCATGTATGTATAATACATCAAAACACACTCTACTGCCATGTATATCTAAAAAGTACAAATAAAAAATAAATATTTCAAAATTTAAAAAAATTTTTAAAAAAAGAATATCCTGTCATACCCATGTAGGCCCAAGGAATCTGTCCAGAGAGCCTCCAGTACTGCTATGGTTTAGATGTCTCCCCAAAGCTCTTGAGTGAGATAACACCAAAAATTTCTGAGGTGAAATAATTGGGTTAATGCACCTAATCAATGCATTGATCCACTGATAGAGACTGACTGGGTGGTAACTACAGGCTGGTAGGGTGCAACTGGAGGAGGTGGGCCACTGGGGGCATGCCTTTGGGTATATTTTGTCTGTGGTGAGGGGAGCTCCCATTCTCTGCTCCCTGGTGTGATGCCCTGAGCTGCATTCCCCTGCCACAGCCTTCTGATGCGATGCCCTGCCTCCAGGCCCAGAGAAATGGAGCTGACTATCTGTGGACTGAGACCTCTGAAATAATGAGCCCCACATAAACTTTTCCTCTAAAATGCTTCTTGTCAGAGCTTTTGATCACAGGAAAACAAAACAAAAAAAAAAAAAAAGTTCAAGTACTGAAGATAGAAAGGAGGTACCAGAAAGAGAGGGGTAGGCCTCACAGACCAACCTGGCAATTTCAAGACCTGGTCTGATTTTGAAACTCTGGATCATGTAACTTATGGATCTAAACATTTACTGTATCCCTAAATTATAACAAACTTTGAGAAAGTGTGAAAAGCAAAAAATCAGTTCTGGGTAGAGAGTACCATGTTCCACTTCCCGCTAACCAGAGGAGGGAGGATATCTCCCTATGCTCATAAACATTCAGCTGTCTCACTTGGTGAAATTACTGATGCAGCTGAGACCTAATATTTATTTCATATTATGAAATCTACCTGGAATTATCAGACATTAGCATTTTAGAACAGTAAGGAAACCAGTTCCAAGAAGACTTTTTTTTTTTTTTTTTTTGTACCAGGGATTGAACCCAGGGGTGCTTTACCACTGAGCCACATCCCCAGCCCTTTTGATTTTTTAATTTTGAGACAGGGTGTCAGTAAGTTGCTTAAGACCTCAATAAGTTGGTAAGGCTAGCCTCAAATTTGTGATCCTCCTGCCTCAGCCTTTTTGAGTTTCTGGGATTATAGGTGTGTACCACCTTACCCAATGCAAGATCATTTCTCACCTTGGCTTGTTCCCTCACATCAGCCCCCTGAAGCCATGGGCTTTTACTTTCTGGACCCACATTGCAGAGGATTTTTTTTTCTTTTTTTGTCAGTCACCTCTGATACAGCCAAAGAGCATCACTAATGAGATTCTATATGAACGATGCTCTTTTCTTGCTCAGATAATTTATTTGTCTTCAGCAGTCTTAAAACCAAAATGTCTGCCCATTAGATTCCAGCTGAGCTGGGAGCTGAGGCACACCACCAACCCAGTCTTCCCTAAATCATGAGGTCATGAGAGGACTGTGTTGGTGAATCCTAAAGATATGTTAGGGATGGTAGGAACTGCAAATTCTGCATTTTAACCACCTAGCTTTAACATCAAACTTTAATGTGGATATGGTTTGTCCTTTAGCACCTGTACTTTTTTTTCTAATTTACAGAAATGACCATATAAAGTAATACAATGATTTGATTTAAGTTCTATATGTAAAGGAAATGTTTGTCAAAATGTTGGTAAATGTTTTACAATACCTAAGACATACAAGATAGAAAGGATACAAAGGAGGAGAGTAATTGTTTTTTTTATAGGCTGATTTTTTGTTTCCTTTAAAATTGTGTTTTAAGGCTGAAATAGGAATTTGTATCTTAGGCAAAATTGACTTTCCTTTTTGGAATAGTTGAGACATGATTCTTTGAAAAATGAGATCACCATTGGACCTTGAAGTGGAGGATCCGTCTCAGAATCCCCTGCAGAGAATAGTGCAGTGTGCACTATTCTCCTATTTACATCACATGCAAGTAGTATGTATTTCTCTCTTCCCCTTCCTTGTCAGTTCACCAACTCCTCCTTGTGCAAGACTTGTTTGATAAGATTAGTTGGTACTTGGTTGTTGGCTGCTTGGTGGTTTTTAATGAAATAGAATTTTCTGATTTGCAAGTCAAGGCCAGTGGTCTCCACCCTGTGATTAGAGTCAGGTGTCTGATTTTATTTTTGTAAAATGTCTCACGGATGGGCCACTATTCAAAAGACCTCGTTAGATCATTAGTTTGTGAGATGGAGAAGTGTGTGTTGGTGATAAGGATAATCTGAACAGAATGGTTTGTATCACTGCTTCATATGATCAAGTCTACATAAAGGTCAAAGAAGAGACATGAAGCCATGAAGACCATTCTCTGTTCAGAGCTGAGAGCAAAGTGACCTAGCTTTGGTTGCCTTGGGACTACTCCTGCCTCTGATGCCAGTGAGGAAGCAGGGACTGCAGGAAGTGGGAATGAGAGAGAGGAAGCATTAGCTTGGGTAACCCCAAAACTGGATTTCCTGAGTAAGTCCCAGATGCACCACTCAGTGGTCCCAGAGGAGCCATTCTGGTTGTCTTATTGTTTGTAGGAGGACATCTATGATGTGGAGTCCTTAACTTTTGTCTCCACTTGCTAATCCCAAAGAGTTTTCTCTCTAAGGCAGGCAACACTGCATATCTATTTATGACTTTAATATATATTGCCCTTCATTAACTCATTTAAAAATAAAAAGGAAGGTTTATTTAAGGGGAAACATTAAAAAATAACATTTCAGGAAACTATAAAAATCACAACAAGTAGTATCATTATTAGAAAGCAATGATTCAATTAAGTCTTATTTAATGAGCATCCTGTACCCAATAAAATGTGACATTTGACACTGCAGCAAAAAATTATGATAGAAAGAGCACTGAAGTTCATTGTTTAAGTTGCAATTTTTCCAATTTTTAACTGACAACTTTGGAAAGTCAGCTCTTTCTGTGCCTCAGTTTCCTTATCTATAAAATAATGGTCAGAAAATGGCAATGATTATCACAGGTATTATCAATCTCAAGAGCAAAGCTAGAAGCTATATAAAATGGATTTTTTAAAATATTAAATTCTATTTTGAAAAAGCACTATGTCAATTTATAATCCTATAACACAAACCGATAGGAAGTAACTTAGAAGATCCTCATGGGGATTTATCTATATCGTATATGTTTTAGAACTGGGGGACACAATAACAGTCTGGTTTTGTTTATAGGCTGATTTTTGTTTTTTACAAATTTCTCAAAGAAGCAAACACTGAATATTTAATGCAAGCTTGAAATTAACCCATTTTTTAAATGAACATTGAGTGTGATGTGAATGAAATAATATGTTGGAGGGAACCTACTTGGATAAAGGGATCAAAAAGTAAACTGAGTACAAAAAGGAAGGGGCGATGAGATGAACTTGGGAGGTACCCAAGCTCATGCAGGCCTTTTTTGTTGTTTATTTTGGTTTTGGCAGTAACAGTGATTGAACCACATCCCTAGCCCTTTTTATTTATTTATTTTTATTTTGAGATAGGATCTCACTAGATTGCTTACAGCCTCACTATGTTGTTAAGGCTTGCCTTGAACCTTCAATCTTTCTGCCTCAGCCTCCCACAGTTTTTTTTTTCTTTTCCATTTTTTAGTTGTTGATGGACTTTATTTTATTTATTTTTATGTGATGCTGAGAATTGAATCTGGTGCCTCACTCATCTAGGCAAATGCCCTACCACTGAGCCACAACCCCATCCCATCCCAGAGTTTTTAAAAGATATTTCAGTCCTCTATTTAAGTTTGAATAGACAGGTTTGGGTAATCATAGAAGTCCCTAACAGGATGACCGTGTCAGGCCTGAGATGTGGCTGCTTCTCGAAGCCTCCCTGACTTCCCTCAAATCCATCTTCATCCTTAAAGCCCCGACCCAAACACCTCAGATCCTCAGATGATTTGTATATCCTGCTATTATATTTTAGAACTCTTCTGCATAATTCTTTTTTTTTCTTTGCCGCACTAGGAATGGAACCCAGGGGTACTCTACCACTAAGCTACACCCTCAGCCTTTTTTATTTTAAGATAGGCTCTCCCCAGTCTGCCTGGCTTCTTTTGTATCATTCTTATCCCCTAATCACATCCAAATTCATGATTCAAGATCTTATCTTATTTAATCT
Organism: Callospermophilus lateralis; assembly: GCF_048772815.1. Taxonomy (NCBI): domain Eukaryota; kingdom Metazoa; phylum Chordata; class Mammalia; order Rodentia; family Sciuridae; genus Callospermophilus; species Callospermophilus lateralis. The sequence goes on along the minus strand of NC_135307.1, from coordinate 37,388,889 downwards.
TCAAATTGCCTTCAAAACTTAAATATTCCATAAATATTTGTTGAATAAATTAATACATAAGTTCATTGATTCCCAGCAATTAATGTGCATTTGAATCACTTGGGATAGTTAAAATATTCATACCAGAGCTCCACCCAAGGTGTTCTAGCTTTGTTGTAAGGACCTTTGTTGTAAGAGCTCCCAGGTGATTCTGATGTGCAATCAGAGTGGACACCAGAGGAAATGTCCTCATTCTGGGTGCTCTGCAATATTACCTAGTGTGTCATACCCACTCTGTCCCCTCTAAATGCCTGTATAGCTTATTTTACACATAATTGATGAAATCATATGAAAGTGTCCCCGTTATCTGAACTTTAAAGATATTAAAAATAATGCACGTTGGAGTCTATCATAGAGGGGTTGTTGGATATAGCTTATGATATTACTAATACAGGTAATTTGCATTTTCCATGTATGCTTTCAATTAACTTTCTTTTGGAAGGAGAAGATGAGTTACTATCTTTCATTAAAACAGTAAAATAGACATCGAAAACCTGGGTGACTTACTTTTTTTTATGAGCTATGAACCCCAAAAATACTCAAACAGGGAAGGATTTAAATCATCATTTCTTAAGTACTCAAAAAGTATGGCCATGGTATGTTTAGCCAAGTGTTTTGATTTTAGAAAGGGAAATTCTATATTTAATTTTATATAATGTGTATATAATAACATAATTTTAAGGCACCTGCTTCAAAATAGAAACTGGGATGTTAGGGAAAATAACAATCAACAGAAATTAAACCAAACTGGGCTGAGTGCCCAAGAAAACTAGCCAGACTCCAAGAACTGGGCAAGGAATAAACTAATAGGGAAAGACAGTGGGAATGGATAGAATTATAACTGTTTCCATCAAAAATGGCCACTGTCCAGTGTGATCACAGCTGAGGAATTTTGCTGGGACACTTGTCATTGTGGGTGGGGTTCCTGCCCTTCTCATTTTAATGACAAACTTGCAATGGAACTTGCCCTCCTAAAAAGTGAATCTTAAACATGCCAGGCATATACAGTGATCTTGCATTGAATTTGAGTTTTTATAATGCTGTAAACTAATTGGAAACAAATGGACCCGAAATAAAAATAGGAGTTCATAACAACTTTAACTGAAGTTAGAAGGAAAGCCTTCAAGTTTCCCAAGACGCTTAAATGTCATATGATTTACATAAACAAGGGAGGAAATCCTCTTTGTGTGTTTAGGGGTGTGCGTCTAATACAGGAACCCGTGTTTTCCTGTTATTGAAAAGCATTCTTTCTTTAATCTTTAAAGCACATTCTGGGCCTGCATGTATTCCAGGTGTGTGTTTTCTTTGACATTAAAATATAAAAGCAGAGTACAACTATCAGAGGAACCTATTAGGACTCCTATTTATGTCATAGGAGATGCAAAAAATAAATAAATAAATAAACTGAAATAATGGATGGACAGAGCCCTGGGCACACTAGTAATACTGCCTGAATTTACTTAGGGGAATGGTTATTCCTAATGGGATGGAGCCTATGAAGAGAGGCCATTTGTGATAAAGACTATAAAATCTCCTCTGATTATGGGTATGATCATGATGACTTTTAACCGTAAAAGTAAATTTAAATAGTGTAAAAATGTCCAGAAGCTGTTAGGCAAAAATAACTGAAATAATGGGCAGTAAACCAAAACATTATTTGACGTTTTTTTTTTTTAAAAAAAAAAAAAAAAAAAAAAGTTTGCCAAGTACTGGCTAGGAGCAAGGGGGGAGATTGTACTGAGACCATAGGGACTCTTCAGAGCTGGGCTTGTGGATGCTCACCGTATCCAAAGGCAGAGTAGCTTCCTTCCGTGCTTTTCTGTGGTCTCTGCTCTCCTACTTCAGTGACCCCAGATACTACAAAGCGTTTTTTAATGCCTGAACCATAGAGACTTCTAATCATCAAATGTGACTGGAGCAGATGCTTTCTGTCCCTTGTCCCTCGAGAATCCTTTTCTTTTTGCCATCTTTCAAGCATCTGCCGAATTATTGAAAACAACAACAACAAAAAAGAATATGTATTTTCTTCTGACACAGCTACACAGGCCTCCGCAGGCTGTGATTAGCTCAAATTCTTTGCAGCGCATGGTGCTCTCTGCTTTCCCTAATTCCTCCATGGCATCATTTCTCTTTAATCTTTACTAACTTCCACATCCAGGACTCAGGAGGAGCTTTTAGGAAAGTGCTTTTAAGACTGTTAATTACCTCTTCCACCATTATTAGTCTCTAAATCACCAAGTAAGCAGATGTAGAAATGCTCAGGGTGACTTTGTCCTGGTGTTTGACATCAATCTGAGAGGCGATGAAGTCCATCTGCAGTTGGAAGGGGGGAAACTGCCGGAGGCTAAGGAGGGGTGGTCCTGGTCCTGTGAGTATAGTGACTTCAAAAATTCATATGTGGGGACTTTTCCCAGTATGCCAGATATAGTCATAATCAGATGCAAACTATATATACACTGGATGATATTATAAAAACAAATAGTTCTTTTTTATTTATTTATTTATTTATTTATTTTTTTGGTTACTTGAGAGTTGAGATTACTCCTTATCACTGAGTCCTCAGGTATTGATACACTATCAAACTGTAAATAAGCATTATGGTTCCCTGGGGAGCTTGAAACTTTCACTTCCTTTAAAATTTAGCCCTCCTAATGAACCCAGCCTGATGCCTGTCAGCCCCACATGCTTCTTTTCCTGCAAGCTGTAATTGTGCACTTATAGCCTCTATTAAAAGTTCTTGGTGTTATTTAGTTAAGCTGTTTTTTGTTTGATTGGATGAAGACATAAAGGAAGCAGCTTTTGCAGTTATGTTATAAACAGCTAGAGAGGGGAGACTGGGAAACTTCTATTTCTTTTGCATTCGTATCCCCCCACCAAAGGCACACATTCATTCAGATTCTCTCTGTCGTGCATACACACTGAAAGAGGATATAAACCAGCCTGCAGGCCCACTAATCTCCCTGGTCTTTTCTTGGCAGTGACAAACAAGAAGCCCACACAGGCATCTATCACGAAGGTCAAACAGTTTGAAGGTTCCACATCGTTTGTGCGGAGATCACAGTGGATGCTCGAGCAGCTTCGCCAGGTTAATGGTATTGATCCTAATCGGGTGAGTGAATAGCTCTATGCTGGCCGAAGGAATTCTCTTTACAAGTTGATTTTGATTGACCTTGGTAGTGGTGGGGGTGGTTTGAATCATCCCAAACAAGACTATCAGCCCCACATGCTTCTTTCTCTATTTCAGTCATGGAACTAAAACTTCCTATGCCTCTTCACTTCCTATAGGAAATTACAGATCTAGTTCTTTTGTTTGATGGAGGCACCCAAAGGGATGTTTGTTGCAGAAATGCTGCCTCCAGTGACATTCATAGGAGAAGGCAAGGCTCATCAAAGCTGCATTTGTCCCCCAATGCCACCAATGACAAGGATTATCTACCAAGAATCAAATCAGTTAATGACACCTTAAAAATTTTGTACTAGTATTCCTTTGGATTTAACAAGAGAAACATTTTATGATATAGATACATATTTAAAATACCATTTCCTTTGCATATATGCATGTACACACCCCCAAAACATCAATAATGAAGAAGAAGAAAATGTAAATTTGTTACTCTCTATTAAAATAAGGGAGATTCTCTTACTGCCAAAGTTTAGGGGCAAGATTAATAGAGATCCTGAGGTCATCCATCTTCCAAGTAATTGGGAAAATAATACAGTTGGAATTCTGACCATCACTGTGTAGTTAGACTGTCTTTACTTCTGTGATACTAACTTCCTAGGGACATCTATAAATTCCATGTGATTTGAATTTTGCTTGATATATATAGAAACATGGACCCTTCACACACTTGGGTCGTAATAAAGCTGAGCCTTACAATTGGTACCACAGTCTTTGTTTTAGCATTTCTGAGTCTTTTGACAGGGGAAAACTGGAAGCAGCCGTCTTTATAGATTGAGATCAGTAGTTATCTCACTGTCTTTTCCAGGATTCTGCAGAGTTTGATTTGTTGTTTGAAAATGCTTTTGACCAGTGGGTAGCCAGCACAGCCTCAGAAAAGTCCACCTTCTTCCAGATCCTCCACCACACCTGCCAGAGGTACCTCACAGACAGGAAGCCGGAGTTTATTAACTGCCAATCCAAAATTATGGGAGGTGAGTGGGCATCTGTGTGACTTCAGTCATCCTGTTTCCTTAGACTTGCTTTTATATAAAAAGATATTCAGCAGCATAATTAAAAGAATCAAAATGCTCAGAAGTAGACATCATTAAATTATCTTAGAGAGTATACACTATGCTACATCTAGACACAGTGGTGTGTTTTCACTCTTACACAAAATATGGTCTTTTTAGAACAATGAGCCACCTTTCAATTTTTCTTCTTTACCACCTTTTTTATAATTTCACTGCAGAACACTATTTTCTGGGTTGCTTTTTCCTGTTATTTCTCAAGATGTTTTACAAATGCTAATATAAAAATTCCAATTGATTTTGTCCCTTTTTTTGAAATAATAGCCAGTCTCATGTTTATTCCTTGGCACACAAAGATGAGTTAGAATGAGGGCCATAAGCCACTGTTACAGGGTGAGTACCATCTTAGGCAGCACAGTGAGACACTTTTAGAGGGTGATCACACATTTCTTTTAGGTGGCAAGTCTTTTTAGGGAATTCAAACTGTGCTAAAAATATAAAAGACTTGCCAATCACTCTGAGTTGGAGAAGAGTTATTTTATATCATTGGTCTTTTCGCTGACCTGTTTTCTTGTTTTGCAAAATATATTTTTAAAAATGCACCAATTTTACCTTAATAAATGTTAAATGAAGATCACAGTAGAGACTCTGCCTCTTCTCCTTGGCCTTTCATATATTCTTCATTTGAATTTGGGGTGGAATCTACTATTCTGTCCCCAGCTGAAGCACACACTCTCACTTTGCCATTAGTCTGCACGACGTCATATAGAGAAAACAATGTCCAATTCTTTATTATTATCCTTGGAAGTGTTTGTATTACTCTTAAACTGAAAGATAATGATCTAAATAACCTTGAAAGTCTTTCTTAAGCATTGATGCAGTTTTTTATTATAGCTTCTCTGTTTAGTCCTAGAAAAATATAAGAGGTGATATGTGGTGCATATTTTCTTCAAAGTGGCCACTTCTTGTTGGACAAAAACAAAGTTAAATATTTAAAGAAAATATCAACCAACACCAACCTCTGTGGCAAATATAATGAGATGGAATTCTCTCTCATGCCTGTGCCATCAGTGATCTTCAAAAGAACTCTGCTTTGGAAATCCAACCTTAACTGATTTGGTAAAAGATTGCAGTACACTGGGTTTTGGACTATTGGTGTCTGTTTTTTTGTGAATGAAAAGTTGGACAGAATACCCAGCTTTCCCTTATTCTTCATTAGCTCTTAAGTTAGATCTGTTATAGCTTAAGATCAGATTACTTTCTTGATCTTCACTTCTTGCTGTGGAACATTTCCCTCATCAGTGTCAGTGTGGTCAGCAGCTTGTATGGCTATCAACCATAAAAATAGTGTGCCTTTATGGATTTGAAATTGCTATTGCTCTTGGAGAAAGACTCTTCCAGAGCATTTCACTTCTTCATGAGAGGCCAGAAGCAAGTGCAATTCCGTGGGAACGCCTGCATTTCTAAGATGTTCTCTTTGAATATCTCAGCTTTCCCATAAGTCCAACCAGCTGTCTCTGTCAATCGTTGACCCAGTCCTTCAGATATCTTCATTTTTGAACACCAAATGATGCAGAGTTGAGATGAGAACCCATATATGTAAAGTTACATTGTTTGTATGTGTATTGGATAAAGTTCAATATTGCTTTCTTACAGTCTGAGAAAGAGTAAGTTTAATGAGATCAAGTCCCAGAAAAAGGTTTGTTAGTAAGCCTGTTGTAATTTGTTGGCAGCACATATGTCCTTAATGAATGTAGTCTGTCTTATTTAAACAGTTACTGATCCTTGATAACAGTTGTACCTACACACCCTGATAAATTAGTATGCTCATTAGTCTTCCTTTCTGCCACTTATCACAATCCTGAGACTTAAAAATGATGTGTTTCTGGGTTCACTATATCCTGACCCCTTTAACCTTTGCCTACCTGCTCCATCTTAGGCAGATGAACAACTTTCCTTATTTCACAAAATATTTTGATGTCTCCTTATACTTAGGCCACAATGTTTATTGTACTTTGAAGCATGTTAGTTTTGTGATTTTAGAGAACAAATGTTGGTGTTGGTATGCTGCCCTCCACCAGACTCTTTACATGTCTTATCTTACGTAGTTTTTAAAGCAGCCTTTGGAAATACAATGTATTATCTTCATTTTACAGAGAAGGAAACAGGATCAGAGAGATTATTAAATAATTTGCCAAGGGTCACATCAGTAGTGAGTAGTGGAGATTAGATTTCAACACAGGCTTGCTGAGCTCTAAAAGTATTTTCCTCAGGGTCTCTGAGTGGCACATGCCGGGAAACCTCATTACACTGCCTTTGGTATGAATGGCGCCCTCTGGAGTTGTGCAGTAATATTGTTGGAAGTATTTTAGCGAGCACATTCCTGTATTTGGAAGAGTGAATGGGGGGTAGGAGGAGAGCATTAGAGATTATAATAGTTTTAATTTTTTCTTTGTTATGTCACGGGTACATAATTACAATAATTCTTTTTCTTTTTGTCCTAAGTACTGTAGAGTCATTGAGGACCCTTAAGATCATCTTGCTTTTTGTTTTCTGGGTTTTTTGTTTTGTTTTGTTTTGTTTTGTTTTTCACTAGAACTTTAGATCAGGCAGATGAAACCATGGGGAAGAGATGCGTCCTGGCCATGCAGGGACTCTCAGATGCTGGGTCTCTGGTCTATCCATGTCACTGGGAAAACTGAGGCATAGCAATTTGGAATGAGATTGACTGTCAAGGTCAAAGGTCTAGAAGCAAGTCTGACTCTCACTGAACTCGACTTTCTCTCAGACCAATTTTAGTATAAGATGATTATTTAAATATCTATGATCCCATGCAGTCGTGCTCTTATGTTTTTGATTGTGCCTATCCCTTGTGATTTTTTATTCTTTGTGAAAGGTCATTTAAATCCATTTCAGAAATGAAATGAATTCTTTGCATGTCTGAAATTCTTTGTTTCTCCAAAATGATATTTTCTTATTACCAGAGGACAAACTAGGAATCTTCTCATGCTAGTTCAGGATCCAGTGAAGACACAAGTGAAGTCTTTTTTAAAAAATTTTATTATTTTTTATTTATATATGACAGTGGGATGCATTACAATTCTTATTACACATATAGAGCACAATTTTTCATATCTCTGGTTGTATACACAGTATGTTCACACCAATTCATGTCTTCATACATGTACTTTGGATAATAATGTCCATCACGTTCCACCATCATTAATGACTGCATGCACCCTCCCTTTTCCCTCCAACCCCTCTGCCCTATCTAGAGTTTGTCTATTCCTCCCATGCTCCCACTCCCTTTCCCACTATGAATCAGCCTCCTTATATCAAAGAAAACATTTGGCATTTGGTTTTTTGGGATTGGCTAACTTCACTTAGCATTATCTTCTCTAACTCCATCTATTTACCTGCAAATACCATAATTTTATTCTCTTTTATCGCTGAGTAATATTCCATTGAGTATATATGCCATATTTTTTTAATGCATTCATCTGCTGAAGGGCATCTAGGTTGGGTCCACAAGTTAGCTATTGTGAATTGTGCTGCTATAAACATTGATATGGCTGTGTTCCTGTAGTATGCTGTTTTTAAGTCCTTTGGGTATAGATCAAGGAGAGGGATAGCTGGGTCAAATGGTGGTTCCATTCCCAGTTTCCCAAGAAATCTCCATATTGCTTTCCATATTGGCTGCACCAATTTGCAGTCCCAGCAGTAGTGTATGAGTGTGTCTTTTCCCCCAAATCCTCACCAACACTTATTGTTGTTTGTAAGCATAATAGCTGCCATTCTGACTGGAGATGAAATCTTAAGAGTGGTTTTGATTTGCATTTCCTCTAATTTCTAGTGATGATGAACATTTTTCATGTATTTGTTGATTGATTGTACATCATCTTCTGAGAAGTGTCTATTCAGGTTCTTGGCCCATTTATTGTTTGGGTTATTTGGTTTTTTGGTGTTTAACTTTTTGAGTTCTTTATATACCCTAGAGATTAGCGCTCTATCTGATGTGTGACGGGTAAAGATTTGCTCCCAAGATGTAGGCTCTCTATTCACCTCACAGATTGTTTCTTTTCTGAGAAGAGACTTTTTAGAGCTCATTGGAGCCCTCATAAGCTGAAAGAGGGCAGGAGGCTCTGACGAAGTGTGAAGGGGGAAGCGCTGGCCCCTCTTCCTGCCTCATCAGCATATTTGCAACTCTTCTTTCCTCTCCTCTCCTTTCCTCTCCTCTTCTCTCCTGTTCATGGTTAGAGGATCATTAAACTAGGATGGGCCCTCAGCTCATCCTAACTTCTGCTCTACCTTGAAAAAATACAAAGCTGTTAATTTGGTTTGCTGGGTCCTTAAGCTACCTACTGATCCACAGAGATTGGAGATGGAGGTCTGGAGCCAATTCTATCTGCTGCAATGAAACATGATATCTTGAATGACATGATATCTTGAAAGTGAAGTTCACATGGGTTGAATTTACTTCTTCTGAAATGGAGGCCTTTACTTTTTCTGTTTACTGTAAACCGAGGTGATGTTATACTGTTAAGTGTGCAATGACACATTTATGTGAATGAACTTGAGACTACAAAAGAGAGGCTTGCTTTCAGCTAAGTCATTTCAAAGAAAGGTGGTCTGCCCCAAATAGAGCATCAGTTTAGATCATGAGCATTTGCCATTAATTCAAGGTCCCAAAGAAGACTTTGTTTTTTTTCTTACTTCATTGATCTTATAAAATGTGAACAATTCTCACATGGCTCCCACATTGCTATTTTATTTTACTGACCTTTGTAATGATTATTGTTGGCCTTTTATTTTTATGTCTAATATAGGTTGAGTATCCCTTATCTGAAATGCTTGAAACAAGGATTTTAGATTTCAGTTTCTGGACTTTGGAATATTTGCATTTATATGTAATGAGGTATCTTGGGGATAGGACCTAGGTCTAATCACAGTCATTTATGTTTCATGTGCACCTTACACACATGTCCAAAGATAATTTTATACAGTATTTTTAATAATTTTGTGCATGAAACAGTTTTTGTAGCATGCTAAAGGAGCTAGGAGAGCCTTTTTTTTTCTCTTGGGAAAACTGTGTTGTGCACTACATTTTAACTGCAATCCCTCACATGAGGTCAGGCATTGCATTTTTCATCTGTGGTATCCTGCATCACTCAAAGTTTTGCGTATTGGATTGTAGATTTTCAGAGTAGGGATGTTCATCGTGTACTCTGAACTATAGTAATTTTTGTAGGTATTAGCGGGTTCTGTGTCAGACCCACAAAGTAGGTTCTGCAAACCTTTTTTAGTTTTCCCAGTAAGTGGTATAAATGAGATATAGGGGAAAATGATTTATTCTTCAAGGCAAGCATAAATTGAAGCATATCCTGACATTTTTCTTGAACTTCATGCCTAAACTCCCTGGCTAACTCAATCAACTACCTCTTCATCTTTTGCCTATTTTACATTTGGCCTCCTTCAATGAGTCCTCCTACTATTGTTTGAGACCTGATTATACACATTCTCATTAATTTCACAAGCATTTACTTGGATCTACATGTCCAGCACCGAGTTATCTGTAGAAATCTAACTACAAAGTAGTACCTTCACCAACTTAATTAACCTTCCTGGGTGGATATCAGATGTAAACAGATATAAAATATTGCATAATGACAAGGTAATGTCTAAGCTGCACCTTAAAAGATGGTTACCAGTTCCAGACAGGCAGGGGCAGGATGAAATAAGCTCTCTCTTATTCCAACAGTTAATCCAGACCGTTTTTATTTCAATGTTAGCTGTATTCAGAATTTGGAATGTAGCAGATTGTTTTTCCTTGAAGCAGGCTATTTTGAAGTGCCATATATTTTCATCAGCAGCAAAAAGTATTTTACAAGCATTACCCTTGGTCTCGCAGTTCTTCAGATGATGGTGTAAAGCCCAGGCTTCTGAGCACTGTTAGAATTTCAGGGACACGGATGTCTCTGATGTCTCCTGCATCCCAGGCTGGCCCTTCTTTGCTACTGCTAATTGGTATGCTAGAAAAGAAACCCAAATGGCTTTACTCTGGATTCCCCTAGGGAGTGCAGAATCTAAAGATTCAATCACAGTGTGACTTCACATTGTACTTATCTTCCAAACAGTGCAAGATCATCCTTCAGGGAGGTGTGCAAGTAAGTCACCTTGAGGATGCCTAGACCTGGGACGTGTAAAGTGAGGTAGTGAATTATTTAAAACACACACACATACACACACACACACACACAGTTAAGCTTTCTAATGAGCTATTTTTTTAAGTGATTGCTATGGTCATTCTTAATTCCAGTTTATTAATGTAGTGCTTTCAGGGAACCTATAACATGTGCCATAATTTCTATATGTCTTCTTTTTGTTTTAATAGTTTAGTCTGTTAGCGAGTAGGCTTTATAGGACATGCGTGAATCTCATGCTCCAACTAGGAACATATTAAAATGGATTGCTTATTCTTCAAGAATAAAGTCATATGTAATTTTGCCCCTACTGCTCAAACTCATTATGCTTGTGCATGCACAGTCCCACACACATGAGACTGTAATTCCCAGAAAGATTTAAATTGTATTAAAGCTATCATGTCATTGCTTGTGGGTGCCTGTGTTTATACAGAGCAGTGGAAAGGCCAGGT